>NC_056748.1:521834386-521971886 GCF_019279795.1 Protopterus annectens | reverse complement strand
TACCTCTCAACCTCAGAGCAAGAAATCTGGACAAAGCCATAGATAGTAGGACACCGGGCCAAAAATAGACAATGTTTAAATATTGCTCTTATAAACTTAGTAATATAATAGAATAGTAGTAGGTCTTGCATTAGTATGAATTTTTGAAGGGTATGAAATCTGAAGCTCAAATGTCTGCCATTATTTTCTAACTTCAATCTTTAATGATTTGCTACTAATTTGCCAGAAAACCACAATTTTATGAAAAACAGACCAAATATGTGATGCAAAAATGTAAAATTGCCACACAATACAGCTGTGAACCTGTCAAAGAAGGGACACCTTTTTAAAATCAGTACTTTTAACTTGAGCAGACGACAAAATAAGAGCATCTAAATGCATTTCTGAAATAAAAGTAATCTATAACTCTGATCATTACAGTTATTTATAATTGTAAACCCTCCACATTTTCTTCCAAAACTGCCATTTTGCAGAGGGATTATTAAGGGGAGAGCAACATTTTGAGCCAAAATTGGAGACAGTTGAGAGGTTTGGATATTCCTAATTCTATAAAGCAATTTATTTACACGTACCTCTCAACCTCTTAATGCAGGAAATCTGGATATGGCCAAATATATTGGGGGAACATACAAACAGTACTAAAAAGACAGTTGACAGAATAACAGGTCAAGCTTTAGCATGCATTTTTCTGAAGGTTATGACGTCTGAAACTCAATGTCTGTCATTATTTAGTGACTTCATTCCTAAATGATTTGGCAGAAAACCACAAATTTTATGAGGAACAAACCAAAAATAAGAAGCAAAAATCTATTAATTCTGCAAATGTCTGGACAGTTGAGAGGTATAGTTCAGCTGGGGCTATCTGAGTTTGCTAACCATCCCCCCTCACAAAATCATGGTCAAATGGAGCGTCCCCCCTGCAGCCATTCCAATCTCTCCCATTCCTTTGTTATTTCACCCCATTTGCCATAAACACTGTAATGTGCATATTGCTTTACTTCTGCAATGATATGGATTTCATTTGAAAGTTTTATTTTACATTTACAGCATAAACCCTAATAGACATATGCTAAACAAAGCAATGCAGTCTCACAATGAAAATAGACTTAGCATTAAAACTTCTCTGCCCTTGAAACTCACATTCATTGAACAGCATTGAAACCCACATTCAAAGAAAATACATTTTGCCAGTGGCAGATAAAGATTAATTTTGGGCTGTTTTCAAATCATAGGCCCCTTGAACACATGCTTGTATAGAGTTTCTGTGAACAGTTCCTCATAAGCACCAGTGTTCTCAGGGATTATGGGGGCTTGTAATTTTGCCAGGTTATCACTTAATAGCAGGAAGTTAGCCTTGTAGTAGTTTGAATATGCCAGAGTTAGCTGGCAGTCCAGGTTTTATTTTTACTTCAAAGCAGACCAATTTTTGGTCTGACCTTACCAGGGAAGCCATTACAGTAGGTGTGCAGCACTCTCCCATATTGGTGAGGACCAGATCCAGTATGGTTGCACCTCTGGTTTTGATGTATTGACAATCTGGTCCAGGGCATTTGTGTTTACAAAATCCAGGAAACTTTGTCCCTGTACATTTGGTGTCATATAGGATTCCCAGTTAATCGTGGGGTAATTAGTCACCCATGAATATGGTATTGGGTTGGATGGTGAGTGTTTCCAATAAGTTTAAATAAATGGTATGGGTTCCTGGGTCATAGAGGGGGACTTATAGCTTGCAAGGAAGTGGTAGTGGATTTTTCCTATAGTGTTTTGAACATGGAATAGCTGACATGTATTCTCCTGTTTGACCAGCCTTGAGGTATATTTATTTTTGATATAAATTGAGACACCTCCACCTTTAGTCCCTGTATGTTTAGTAGCTGGTCTAAATGTGTGGAAGGCATTATAACCTTGCATGTCAGTATACTGTCTGCAACCTTGAACAATGTCTCCGTGACCGGGCTAAAGAGAGCTTGTAGGGAGTGGACTTTTTGTTTAGACTCCTAGCATTGAGCAGTACTACCTTTAGATTTTCTTTGGTTTTCATTTGCTATGTCAGAAATACTTTGTTTGGCATTGCCTAAGCATGACACTATGAGGGAAGACCATCTTTTAGCTAATATTCGAAAGCCTGGAGTGGAGAGGTGCAGACCATCCCGAGTGGAGAGGTACAGACCATCCCTGGCAAAGCATTGTGGTCTGTTGACCATGTCCTTTCATGCTGACAAATATTGCACCCCCTTAAAATGACACCAGAATCTAAGCCAAGTATTAGTCAGTCATTTGTTCATATTGTGGCTTCATACTTGGAGAAGGTAAAATGCTGCTCAGTGCTAGGCTCATACCAGCCTGGGATGCATATTCCGAGGCTCCACAATGTCTCTTCATATAGTCTAGGGAGGTACATCTCCAGTCATTTGTACCCACATGGACTATGACTGAGTCATACTGGTACTTATGGTCCAGTGACCTGAGTGCATGTGTAATGTGGTGGATCCTAGCCCCTGATAAGCAACTGGCCATGAATTTCTCCTTACTCAGCCTGATGAGAAGGACATCTGTGTGTCTCACGATTGAGTCCCCAGTGACCAGAATGTTGGATTGTATGATGGCTTGCATTATGGTCTTAGAAGTAGAGGCTCCATGAGATGTGACTTGTATGTATTGATGTGATTGTTGTTTTGAAAGAATGCACTTGCGGCTGCTGAAGATATTGTGTACTTTGTCTAGGAGGTCTTTCGGAGTTTGGAAGGTTACATTTAAGTGCCTCAGCATATGTGGGTTTATATGTCTGCTTTGAATTGTATGTGATGTGTGCAGTGTGCACTACTGACAACTTTATTGACATTAGGAGTACTTTCATACGAGAGCTTTGCCTCCAGTGGCATTTTGTAAATGCATCTCTTGCATACCATATCAGTTTGAGAATGAAGTGGTTGTCAGTAAACATGAGAATTTCTATACTGCCTCAGGGTGCCCATATCCACCAAGCTGGTAACAGAGCTATTAGGAAAGTTCATATCCATGGCAACAAACCATTTTTTTATTGATTAGTTGATTAGACAGTTGGAATGAGAATATAAAGCAGTGTTAGGAATATCTGGCTTGCACCTCTGGGGACAGTGCTTGTCACTGCATACTAGTTGTCCTGTGTGCAACTAGGTATTGGTGAAACTTCAATCATGCTTTTACAGGAAAAAATGTCACTCAAGATGCCTGTCTATACAGGGCACTGCCAAACACTTGAGGGGAAACTGATACGTAGACGCTGAAAATTTAAGGAGGAAGTAATTGAGCAGATATTCTGAAGTTAGACACAAATCAAGCAGTACTTTCTGATTAATAATTAGCTTGTCAAGAATGATGAGAAAAGGGGAGTCACATAAATGGCTATTGCCTGGCTACTACTGGTGCTGGTTCACTCTGCTGGGATACAATGCTCCTTTGTTTTTCTCACCATAAGCAAAACATTAGCACCAATCCCAAGATGAGAAACAGGCCACCGCCTGCTTGGTGATCCACAGTCTGTCCCAGATGATGCAAGGGTCTTTAGACTTGTTGTAGCCTTTTTCTGGTAGATGCCTTTTACAGTAGCCAGACCAATCAGGAACGTCAAGCACAGATGCTCACTGCCCATCCAGAAATAGTCTGGAATCAATGCACTCTGCCCCTTCCCACCAGGAGCGGAATATAAGCATGAATTCCAAGCTGTCACCTATGAAGCTGTTATTAGACTTTCCTGTGATCAGCAGTTTC
The DNA here is from genome assembly GCF_019279795.1 of Protopterus annectens. NCBI lineage: Eukaryota > Metazoa > Chordata > Ceratodontiformes > Protopteridae > Protopterus > Protopterus annectens. The sequence continues at coordinate 521,968,136 of NC_056748.1, read as the reverse complement.
CAGGAAATAATGCATCTGTGCTCCTTCTCTCACCAGGAGAAAACAGAAGCAGTAATCCCATGATGATTACTGAGAGGCAGAATGTGGTATCTCCAATAATTGGTGGTCCTGCAGTAGATGTTGCAGATTTTAAAGGTAAGATGGAAAAAAAATGGGTTAATATCCTAAGAACTGCAAAGTGTACTAAGCAGATACGAAAGAGGGGGTAACTTAAGCTTTAGCTGTCTTAAGTGGAGAGCCACTAATAAGAGTAAGCTAGATTGAAAGGGGTTGGCACTTTGTATTCTGGTTCTATGGAATGCAGCGGGGTGGCCAATAATTTTAAATAGTTGAAGGCGAGTGATTTCATAAAATGAAAATGTTATGCTTACTCACAACAGCCAATGATTGTGGAGAGGAAAGGAAGGAGATATGTGGTCAAATTACCATAAGGGGCAGGCCACTAGAAAGACAGTTGGGTTTAAGAACACACCACCAACAGAGTGGGAAAAATTCTGTGTGACTCACAAGAGACACATCTGTGGTCTCTCTCCTAGTTTTAATATGTAATTAAAAGCCAAATACAAGTAAAACACAGTGTAAAGACAACAAATCACAGTATACAAAATAGAATAAGGCAATAAAAGTAATACAAGAATGCAACAGGAAACTAACCATTCCCTCACAGCAAGTTGTGGCAGAGTCTGGGTGAGCCTTTTCAGTAAAGCTCTGAACGGTTTTATTTTACCACTTAAATAGAAGGTTTACTTCTTAGCTCCACCCTCACTTCACAGAAAATTAACCTTGGGATAACCTTGAAATGTTCCTATTGAAATACCAAGACTCTTGATGTGTTAATTGTACAAGATTATCTTGATGATTTAATATATTCCTGTCATTTTATAACAATATATGATGTTGAATTTCATTTCTGTGTAAATATTGTAAATATGTTAAAATGTTCTTATATAAATTGGCAAAGTTTTCTTTTTCTGATGTAGACTAATCATTCTGCAGTTTATACTGTGTATTAAGAATTTAAGATTGGTATCTGAATCTAGAACATCACATGGCAGCTGTGGTCCAATTCATTTCCAGCAGCTTCATATTTCATAACCAATACTATTTCAGAATGTATGTGCTTTATTTCTTCCAAGTACAGCTGAACTTTATTCATCTAGCTTCTTGTCAGTAAACTTGGGCTAGTGTTTTTATTAAAATATTTGTTCTTTTTCCTAATATGCAACATTTAGATTAGCAGCTCACACTACTTTATAAGTTATTCTGTATAAAGTTTCAGTGTATTTGTTTGTAAAACTACCTTACTCACTTCTCGCAATTTTAGCTCACTCATTATAGTGACACTGCTCCAAGTATCAACCTCAGGGTTCACAGGCTTACCCTTTATGTTAATTTCTGTCAGGAATGGGTACTTTTTACATTTCACACCATGTGCATTCAGTGCTTGCTCTCCACTTTCAGTGCTATCTGCATTGTCAAGAATGTTACATAAGCATTGTACACTAACTTACATTCAACCCTTTCATCACAGTCTGTTTGAAATGCTTTTTTATTCTTATATATTTTATTCTTGTTGTGTTGCTATACCTCCAGTTTTGTCAGAGACAAGTTTTATTTAATTTTCAGTCTTTTCTGTCACAGGGTACCTGGGATGCATTAGTTTTGCTACTTTTTATTGCTTTTGGGAAATACCCTATGCAGTTTTTTTCTTGTATTCAGTTACATGGCACAGCATTCTGTCTTTCTTTAGAACATGAACGTTTTTGTTTGGTTCTGTCATTTGCATCCTGTTCCTCTTGTTTGCAATCTCACCAGTTAAATTGCATTATGGTAAGCTTTCTTTGTATGTACTTAGCTTTAATTTGGCCAGCCATAAACTCTTCCCCAACATTTGATGCAGTTATTTTTCTAAAATTACAAACTTTGGTAGTTACCTAATACAGCCACATAGTCATTCACAGATGACGTAAGCTTTTCTAGTTTTTAATAAATCTGTGTTCAGCATTTTTTGCAAGTGTGAGTTGCTGTTCTTTAGAAGTAAGTTTATCATGAAATATGAGGCATGCAATTTCCAAATAATAAGAAACTCCAGCTTATATCATTTCTATTTAAGACCGTATTGAATTTCCAGAGAGAGACTACTATGAAATCTTGGCTTAAAAATATTGTTGTGGCCAGGATTTCAAAGAATAGTGAAACCGTGTCAAGTTTTGTTTGCCAATTCATTGCAACTTGATCTAGGTATTTCCCACTGCAGGTTGATGTATGTATTTCAAGATCAAATATGGATGAAAGGTTGTATTATGTACAATATACACAGTGTAGGTTTGTGGAAAATATTCTATCTATATTATCAGTTCAGTTTTTATATAGAAAAGTTTTAGAACCATCAATTAATAATCCCTTGAAAATGGAATTTAGTTTTAGATGCTATCCTTAATAGGAAACTTCTTACTTATCCTGGCTGTGCTCATAGGAGTACACTTTAGAATACATGGAAGCATTGAATCATATTGATCCATTTAGATGTTTACATTCTTTGATCAGGTTTCTTTTTAATTTCAGTGCCATTAATAGATGTGGTAGGGTTGCGATTATAAAATCTTGATACTTACCCGATTGCACTTGATTCTTGTCCTAACCTGATTTTTATGTGACAGATCTATGCCTTTTTTCATGAATGCTACATTCTAAGGTCAAACTACTACAGAAGGTTGAGGCAGCTCAAATGTTAGAACAGTTTCAATAATGTGAATGACGTGCAGATACTTCCATTAGGTAAACAGCTTTAAAGACAACAATTTGAGGTATATTAATCAACCAAGCTTCCTCTTATAACAAAATCAAATATAATATGGAGTTAAAATCTAAAATATGAAGAATTCGTAAATTAGGAATTCTAGCAAGGGTTACTTAAAAATATCAGAATGATTTGCTTGTTTAAGTAATGGCTGCCATGGTTTGAATCCAGTTTTTCAATTTTTTTTCAGAATAAGCTTTAATATCCTCAATATACTTAATTATAACAATGGAGAATCTAAAAAGGTAATGTAGTTCATAAATCTGACAAAGGCTGTTATTAGAAAAGAAATATCACTATAAAGGTTTTTTCTCAGCTTTATGATAACATTCCTGTAGTGCAGGATATATAATTAACAAATATATTTTTGAACACGAAAAATTACTGATAGTAAACAAGATTAAAAAATTTGAGTTAGGGCAGATTTAAAACTACAGGAAGTAATTGCTGTAGCAAATTAACCTAAATTTAAATATGTTTTTAGAATCTGATTTTTTTTCTAGTAGTTTTTACTTTGGCTAATCTAATAGCTGTAATTATTTTTGATTTATTCTGTGCTATTTTTTTCAGATAGTTATGTAAACCACTTCAAAACAACTCTCAGTCCTAAACTAAATATTGATTACATGGAGCCAGAGGTTGTCCACTTGTTTTAATCTACTTAAGTAATTTTACCACCCTTCTTAGTGGGGCTGCAAGTATATTTTTAACAATGTATTTTATAATATTTAAAACAAACTGAACACACAGTCATTCAGATAAAATGCAGTTTTCATGGCTGAAAAGGTCCAAGGTCCAGACCACCTACACTTCAACTAAAACTAAAATATATTAATTCATTTTGCTAAGTTATTTACACATTTTAGTATATGGCACAATTCAAGCTGGCTGTTTCTGTTGCTCAGTAATTTAGTCACTTGGAATTCTTTGTGACTTCATGAGCTTAATTTGCATGTCTGTCAACATTTTTTTTTTCAGTTTCTTGCACATTTGTATTAATTGCGTCAGTAATTCTACCTATCCATCTTGTCTCTGTTGCCTGCTCTTCATTTGTCTTCAGTCTTTCCCAGCATCAGCACTTTTAATGAATCTTTTCTTCACATCACATGGCTTAAACCATCTGAGTTTTAGTTTTGCTTTTATACATTCCAGCAGACTGTCTCTGTTTATTTCTTTAATTATTGACTGATTTGATCCTGCAGCCCACAGAACTCTCAAACATTTTCTCCAGCTCCATAGATGAAAAGCACCAGTTTTCCAGTACATAGCCTTACTTGTAGTCTAACCCTTATAGCCGTATGTTATTGGGAAAAACATAATTTTGAGCTGCATGCTTTTGACAATGTGGTTTCTTTGCTGTTTAAAATATTATCCAGAATTGCAACAGCTTTCCTTTCAAGAAGCAAGCATCATATTTAATGGTTTAACCATCAGTAAAGATATCGGAATCCAGGAAAATAGTCTGTTACTGCCTCAACTTCTTCCACATCTGTTTGCAAAGAATTCACGGGAATAGATGACACAGGTTTCTTTATATTGAAGAGTAATTTTTGCATTTTCTACTTTTACCTTCATAGACAGACTGTTTATCTAACTCCTCCTCCTTTTCAGCCATTGTAGAAGTATAATTTGCATATGCAAGCTGGCTACTTGTTTTCTAATCTTGATATATGTTTAGCTAGCATGATTTTGTCTTGTTAGTATATATCCTTCTTGTGGGATTTTCTCTAAACAACTTGAGGAAAGTTGATGCAACAAATAATTGAACTGTCTTGATTCACTGGGATTTGGCATTTTTCAAGATATTGATATTAAATACAAGCCAGAAATGTTTTTTTCATCTGATTAAATATTGACTTTTAATATATTATGGTTTGACACCTAGTCAAAAAGTATGTTACCACATTAAAGATGAATGTTTGATAAAGATTTTCAAGGCCTGGAAAATATCAGATCTGTTATAACTGTATATGGACCACGCCGGTTTACTGAAAATGTGAAATGTGTAAGCTTTCTTTCTTTATATGTGTGAATTTTAAACATGTTAATTTTACTGTGAGTTTAACATCTCCCCACTAATTTAAAAAAACCTAGTCAGTTTGTTCCATTACTGCCTAGTCATATTGAAGTTTTTATTAAAGCCTATGAAAATGATGTATACAGTTTACTTGATGTGTGGCGACCCCACAATGATTTTAATTTAACGAACGAGGAGTTTAAAGCGTTGCAGAGTTTACGTTTAAATCCAGATATTGTAATATGCCCCTCGGATAAAGGGGGTCCCATTGTTTTAAATATTGATTATTATTTGAAGAAAATTAATGAAATGTTAGCAGATCAGTTTATCCTATCATTCAGTTGAATGAAGTGTATAACATGAAACAACAAATAGTGCTTTGCTTGAAAGTTTTCATATGGGATTGTTAGATAAACAGCTACTTGACTATTTCAATGTTAAAGAACCACTGATACCACAACTACATGGTCTTCTGAAGGTACATAAACATCCAACACTCCCCCCATTGAAACCCATTGTTGCCGGAGGGGGGTGGTTGACCGAACCTCTGTCTATATACCTTGACACCCAATTGAGGAATGTTTTGAATTTGTATCCTTTTGTTTTAAAAGATACACAACAGTTTTTGCAGGATTTATATAATTTTGTTAGTAAGACATCTGAGTTTCCTTTTGAGCTACTTGCTACAATGGATGTAGTCTCACTCTTCACATGTATTCCCATCGATGAAGGTATTAGAATGATGAAGAATGTTTTGCTTAGACACTATAGTTGTAGCCCACAGCACAGTGATTTTATTTGCATGCTTTTAGAACTAGTTCTAGAACATAATGTTTTTTTATTTGCAGATGATTACTATTGGCAAACAGCTGGTGTCGCTATGGGCACCAGCTGTGCCAATTCATATGCAAATTTAGTGATGTTAGAGTGGGAACAGAAGAATGTTATGAATGTGAAAGATGGGCAGGTAGCTTTTTATCGACGATTTGTCAATGACATTTTCATTTGTTGGAAGGGCAATGAACATGATTTGATTTAATTTTACTGTAAATTCAATAGTAGTAGTTCCTTTTTGCGATTTACTCTTAATATGTCCACAGATAGTGTTCATTTTTTAGATGTAATGATTTCTATGGAGAACAATATTATAAGAACTAAGGTGCACAGAAAGGATCGTTATACACCTGCCTTCTTACACAGAGAGAGTATGCACCCATATCCTGCTTTATCATGTTTTTTCTAATGATGTTGTAGGACAGGGCATGAGGGTGTCTCACCTGTCAGGCAAAGTGAGTTTTTCATGTGAGTTGGATTACCTTAAAGATGCCTTTATACACAGGGGTTACTAAACAGTTGAGGTCTATTAAGTGTTTATGAAAGTTCGTAGAGAATGTCCTGGAAGGGGGAGACCCTATTCTGAACATTCAATCTCAACGAGCAATTGTTTATCCCAGAGGCCATCTCATCTTCCTTTAGTTCTTTCTTTTACACAAGATATTGATTTGGTGAAACAAATAATAAACAAGAATTGGTCAGTGTTACTGGATCAAGAAACAAGTGAGGTAGTAGGCCCTTCCCCCAAGTTTGTCTATAAGAATAGGAAAATTCTGAGACAAATGCTGTGTTATCCAAAGCTTGCACGAACAGCATCTACACCTTTGGGAGGGACACTGAAATGTAGATCTTTTCCATATTGTTCATTTGTGGACGAATCAAGATTTTTTTAAGCATCCTGTCACTAGAAAACTTTGGGAGTTACGTCCGTCAGCTAACTGCAACACGGCTAATTTGGTTTATGTTGCACACTGTGTTAAATGTTTTAATTTTTACGTTGGCAAGATTAATAGGAGACTAAGAGACAGGATTCAGGACCATGATTATTGCACTAGGAGAGGTGAATTATTTAGTGCAATTGCAAAGCACACTCTACAGTTAGGAAGGGAACATACTTTTTTATTTCAAGTTTTATCTGTTATACATGACAATGGCAGACTAGGACCCATTAGTCACTATACTGAAAATATTGAACTAGAGTGGATCCTGAGACTTGGGGGGCACATATATATGGGGCTTAATGATTCCTTCCCTATTAAATCAGCTTTAAGGATGAAGAAACTTAAATGAAAAGGTTAAACAATGTATAGCCATATATCTGTGGATTTTTATGCTGTATGTAAGTAGCTGTTGCTTTAACCTGCTTTTTTACTAATTGGATTATTAATTGTGCTTTTGGAGGGAATTTTATTGATTAATTGGCTGTTGGGGAGTATGTATACAAGGATGCTCTGTTTTTATTGTAACTATGATGAAGCGGCTTGTTTGACTGCAAAAGCGCTTACTTCTGGTTCTATTTTGCAATAAAAGATTTTTTGCATCAGTTGCTGTCGGCGTTTACCATCCAGGTTGGGATTTTTTCATATTGATTGCTGTTGGGATTTTTATTACCTTGTCTCATTGGGATTTTTCTTTCTAATATATTATAGTTTGACACATTCAAGTTTAGTTAAAAAGTATGTTACCACATTAAATATGAATGTTTAATAAAGATTTTCAAGGCCTGGAAAATATCATCAAAAATGTTACAACTGTATATGGACCATGCTGGTGTACTGAAAATGTGAAATGTGTAAGCTTTCTTTCTTTATATGTGTGAATTTTAAACATGCTAATTTTACTGTGCGTTTAACATATCTAGCAATAAAAGTTCAGTAAGCTTTCTTTTTTTATGGGAGTTAGAGTTGTAACTCTGAACTGTTTCTGTATGTCTAGGGGAAAATTAATTTTTACAGGATTGCCTGTTGTACCAAAGTCTTTTCAGCTTGTTTCTCAAGAGAGTGAGTATTTTTTGTATTTCAGCTTCACCAATGTAAAGAAAAGTGCAGCCTTTTTTGTTCACTTAAAACTTCAAAGAACACGGACTAGCCAAAAACCTTGTAAAAGAACAGACAAACAAAAGAACAATTGGCCAGTAACTGCTAAGGATTCCACAAAGCGAAATGCAATTTAGCGCTTTCTTTCACCTTTATTATAAAACGTGAACTTCATCAGAAAAAACGGGAACTCTCCCATGTTCCCGTTTTAAATGCATTGACAGGAAATTATGTAATCAATCAGTTTATCCAAATGACTACTTAAAAGTAAATAACTGTGAAAGTATATATATGTACATATGTGTACAAAAGCGTTTTTTTCAAAACATTTTTTCAAAAACATTTTTACAAAAAATCTTCATAAGCTAATACCTTTCAGTTCTAATATAGAAATTCCCCTCTGGAATTTACAATGATAATTAATTATGACCACACTGAATGTGTTCTAAATATATAACTACAAAAATATGTATATTGTAAATGTGTGTACAAAAGTTTTTATCGATATACATATTTTTGTAGTTATATATTTAGAACACATTCAGTGTGGTCATAATTAATTATCATTGTAAATTCCAGAGGGGAATTTCTTGAGTGGTAAATCAACTAGTGCACACATTACAAGCACTATAGGGTTCAAAAGGTGTATTTGATTGATTTTTAAACAAACAGTTCTCTGTCATAAAACAATAAGTTTTACATGCAGAAACTAAGTGCTTTGGTAATTTAGCACTTCGCATCATCAGCTACGGAGATTCACGTTTCCAGGATTGATTATTTAGTGTCAGTATGAGAATACTGACACAAACATACATTCACATATAAATAGGATAGATGATTGTAATGTGAGTTTTTAATGTTTGTTTTATGTTTTTTTCTATATTAGAACTGAAAGGTATTAGCTTATGAAGATTTTTTGTAAAAATGTTTTTGAAAAAATGTTTTGAAAAAAACGCTTTTGTACACATGTACATATATATACTTTCACAGTTATTTACTTTTAAGTAGTCATTTGGATAAACTGATTGATTACATCATTTCCTGTCAATGCATTTAAAACGGGAACATGGGAGAGTTCCCGTTTTTTCTGATGAAGTTCACGTTTTATAATAAAGGTGAAAGAAAGCGCTAAATTGCATTTCGCTTTGTGGAATCCTTAGCAGTTACTGGCCAATTGTTCTTTTGTTTGTCTGTTCTTCTACAAGCCTTTTTTGTTCAGTTTTAATCTCCTTGTCTGTAAAAAAAAAAAAAAAAAAAAAAAAAAAAGTGCTGTTCCAATAGTTAATGGTATTCCTCCAAGGCTAGAATGTTCACATCAGCATCAGAAAACCTATAGTGATCCTGCCTGAAATCACTGCTGAAGTATTCCAAATGGCTGGTTTTCACTGCTGATGCACAGTTGGAGTACCAAAGCTTAACCTTCTCTGGATTGTACATCCAATGTGTGAGCTCAGCTGGCAAGTTTAGGGGTATAGTAGCTGGATGTATGAGCATAATGCTTCACACTGGAGAATGGTACACATGCTACAGCTTTGTAAGAAGAGGGGAGAGACAAGGAAATGCACAGTAACCTGAATGTGATGGAGATCATCTTGAAGAAACGTCCATCCAGTTTTGCTGTAGTGTGTACGCGCATGCATGCTGGGATGTCCCTGCTGACTACCATATTTTTCACTTTATCACTAGGACAGTCTGCACAGAGTAGTTTATTGACTTGTGTCAGAACCCTAGTAAAACCGTCATTGGGATTCATCCCAGGAAACTGGAAAACATGAGAACATGAGAACTGGCAAGAAGATAATGGACAGAGGCAGTAGGAGTCAAATTTGAGGAATGAAAGCTGTTCTGAAACGATTGCTGTCCCTAATAAAATGAGTGTGCTGTCATGTTTTAATTGGCTGTAGCAATGTATTTTTGTTAAAATAAATTTTGTGATTCATATATATTAGACCGTTTCATGTAGGAGTTCTTTTCCTTCCCCTTTTAAAAAAATGCACCAATTAAATTCACACCTTCTACCCCCACCCCCTATTTAAGTTGGTAATAAGAATTTTCACAGCTGGATTGAACATGATGTATTCAGACACAGCCTGCTCTTTAATTAGGGCTGAAAGAACACATTGAAGTTTGAACAATGAAAAATGTTTAATTCAAAACTCATTTTAATTTATTAAGTTATCTCCCCTGAACCATTTGAGGTCTGGGTAGCTATACGTCTTGAAATGTAGGCACCTTCCCAAGAAAAACTGAAGTTTGGCAAAATATGTTTTCCTCCTTATATAAACTTGCACTTAACAGTTGCTTACTCACTCACCCACGTGCACTCAATTACTCACTTGCGTGCGCACACACACACACACACACTCACTCGCTCACTCGCTCACTCACTCACACTCATACATACAAAGCAGTCAGGAATGTATACATTTTTACTCAGTCCACTCTAAGATGAGTTTGTTACCTCACCCTCTCTGAAACAGGTCTTCCTCTGCACAAATTGTTTCCTAGGTAATCCCGTTTAGTCATTAAAATAAATACATAACTAGCACCTGCATTAACAAGGACATTTCCCTTCCTCCCCCCATGTACTACTTATTGTTCTTATTCTTTGTTCCTTTAAGTTGTGATTGTATCTTGGGAGTCTGGAACACACTTTGTATCTTTCCTCTGGTTGTCTTCAGTTTACATTTTTAACGAAACCTCACTCAGACACTTCCCTCTGCTTCCACACTGCTCCAGCCAAACTGCACTGGGAAACTCTGGTCTACAAATGTAGGTTATACGATGCTTCCAAATATGCATTCACTTATTCTTTAGTTCTTGCTTCTGCTTTATCCATTTTAGGATAATAGAGGATTCTGCCTGTATGTGGTGCGAGGCAGAGCAATTGATCCTGGATAGGATGCCAGGCTGTCTTGACTGTCTCAGGACACATGGATGCTCATGTGCACACACAGACACACCCACCCACATACTTATAAACAGTGTGGGGGATTGCTTGGTCAACTGCAGTATGTCTTTTGTACGTAGGAAATAATCAGACCACCTAGCAAAAAAAAAATAAAAAATAAAAAAGGACAAAGGGAGAACATGAGGTGTGTGTACAGGAGGCATCCCACCCGATAACCAAAATATTAAACAAAACACTGTGAAGTAACCATGCTAAGCAGTGTACCACTTTGCTATCCAACTCCGTAAAGATCCAAGCCAGATGAATTCTGCCCTGCTGTTGCAGTACCAAGTTTGAAATGTGTGAATTAGTTGGAAAACATCATTAATTTGTCTTTTTTGGAGATGGTAGAACCATTTGTTACACTCCTACCTTTAACTGTATCTATGATTTAGTTTTCCTTGGAAAAAAATTATATTTGTCACTGCATCCATTATTGTTTCTGAAATCTGCAGATTATAATTAACTTTGCAGTGCTGCTGTTGTTGTGTCTTGGTCCTTAGAGCACACAAAATGCTCAAAGTGGCCATCCTGTTGTGGCCTTTTTTGCACTGCTCCCCTGCAGCTATTTTTCTTGTGAACTGTCACCAATTAGTTCTGTCATGCAAATGCTTGTTTGTTTGCTTAAAATGTGTTGTCCACTTTAGCTGTCTTGTAGATTGTTGCCTACTAACTGCTGAATCAGAAGATCTGGTAATTGTCTCCTGTAATTACCCATTTTTTTCCTTTGAGCTACATACTTTTGTGGCCTTTCATATGATAGTGGCCTGCAGTAAGTTAAGGCAGTGAATTGCTGATGAGGTGCATTATGACAACTTATGTTTGACTCCACGGAGGCAAGCTACAGCCGCTGTGACTCTGAGCAAGTCACGTTTATTTTATTTTCTTAGTTGTTACAACGTGCTACTACTACCTAGCTTCCAGTTGTAGCAAGTAATTCTTTTAATTTAATTTATTTATTTACTTATTTAACATTTGTTTACCGGGGGGGAAGTCCAACTTGGAACAAAGCCAATTTTCAGCGGAGGCCTGGGGAGAAATGCTTCAAATACATGTCTTTGTAATGTGGGAGGAAACCCACACGGATTCAGGGAAGATGTGCAGAATCCGCAAAGAAGGCACCCCAGCCGAGAATCGGACTGGAGACCCTCTTGCTGTGAGGTGACAATGCAACCACTGCACCGTCCAAATTTCCCTCTTTAAGAGCTGACAGATCTTTTTATTGTTTGTTGACTAGCTATTTTCCATGTGGAGAACTCAACAAGTTCATGCATTAAAGAGATCACAAAATAAAACTCTCCTTGCCACGATGGTACGTGATGCATGGAGTGCTGAACAGCATTTTTTTTCTTCACTAGCAAACGTTTTTGGCTGCTCCTTTTTGTTACACCACCTTTTCAAAAAGTACCATTTTCTCTAAGGGTATACTACTGAGGATAAACACTAAACTTTAACCTCTGTGATGTCATCGTAGAGGAATGAAAGCATGAGGTATATCCATAGAATTTAATGCCTGCATTACCTCACATGCACTGAGATGAATTCTTTATAGTATCTGGATGCACCTCATTTTATCCTTTGTTTACATGACTGAGGGATGCACTGCATTTGTTTGGGTTGTGGTTAGGTTAGGTGGTTAGGCTTTACCAGAAAGGCTCATCCAGACTCTGCTACACTTTGCTGTGAAGGAAAGGTTAGTTTGCTGTTATTTTTTGTATTTCTGTGTTGTCTTTCTATATTTTGAATACTGTAGTTTGTTTTCTTTACCTTGTGTTTTGCTTGCATTCTGTTTAACAGCATATTAAAACTTCAAAAGAGACACCCTCTCTCTGGGCTCTCTGTTCTGAGTCAGGCAGAATTTTTCCTCCCTCCCACCCATTTAAGTTGTCTTGTTAAATACCACTGTCTTTCTAGTTGCCGCCTCTTATGTTAATCTGACCATATATCTCATTTCTCTCTACTTTCACGTAATCACAAAACCATCACTTTTGAAATCCCACCCTTCAATTATTTAAATTTATTGGCCACCCTACAGTATTTCATAGTACCAAAATACAAAAGTAACCACCCTTTCAGTCCATCTTGCTGTTTTAAAAATAGTAACTCTCCACTAAACCTTAACTTTTAAACAGGTAAAACTCAAGTTACCTACTTTCATATCTAACTTCTAGTGCACACTGCAGAGTGCATTCTTTTCAATCTTACCTTTAAGCATCCCTGTTACTAGCACTTTCTCTAATACCTAAAAGATCATCTCTACTTGACTCCAAGTAGACTTTTCTCTATCTGTTAAACCTAGCACTTGTTCCTACAGTACTTATTACCTTGATACGGCACTCTTATAGATAGCACCCCAAAAGGCAAACCCCCATTTGAATCTCTTTTAAAGTTTTTGTCTAGTCCTTCTAGCATATCAGTTGCTAGTGTCCTCTCCTGCTCAGCTGGTGAACCTGGGAATATTGAGACAATGTTACAATTGCCTCATGTACACAGACATCCCTCTCCTCCTCCCACAAAACACAAATACGAGATGCAACTATCAACATAGGACTGGCAAGACCAGTCAGGAGGAGAAGGTTACCACACACTATAGACCCAGTCTCACATAGTACCATCACAACCTCAAATCATACACATAAACACACAAGACATACTCGGCGGCTCTGATCAAAAATCTACCAAAACAGCAGAGGCCACCAAAGCAGACACCCAAACAACCACCACCTCAGAACACAACACCTGCAACACATAGACCTCACAGTCAGAGTGTCAAACAGTCACAGCCCTTAAGGCCAAACACAATGCCAGACACACTAGTCATTGGTGACTCCATAGTCAGACACGCACTCAGGTCTCTCAACAGCAGGTACAAATATGACTCAGTCATTGTCCACGCTGGTGGACTACATGAAAAGAGACATTGAGGAGCTCTCTGATTATGTAGCCCAGGCAGGTATGACCCTGACCTTGAGCAGTATCCTACCTTCACCAAGAATGATGCCACAATACAGAGATAAGATGATCAGCTTTAACAATTGGCTTAAACTCTGGTGTCATTCAAAGGGGATCAATGTCTGTCTGCCTGGGATGACATGCTGGACAAACCCGCGCTTTTCAAGGGAGCGGCTTGCACCTGTCACCCGGATATTGGCAAAGGCTCTTGCCACCCCATAGTGCCTTTTTAGGCAAGGCTCAAATTCTAAACCTACCACCCTAGAACACAAAAAGGAAAAAACTAAGGGTAATGCTGCTCAATGCCAGAAGTCTAAATCTCAAAAGGCCCTTCTCAGTATGGAGAACATTGATGTCTGTGCAGTGACAGAAACCTGGTTCAAGGCTCCTGAGAGCACCCCAGCACTATCAGGTTTTACCTCTTATCATGCGTTCCGCCCCAAAATCCGGACAATACCAAGAAAGGAGGGTATCCATATTCATCAAAGACACCCACACCTCAAGACTGGGATGCATCGGAGACCATCCAGGTGCAATTAACCATAGGCAAGACTGCTCTGCAAATTGTAGCATGTTACAGGCCACCCTCACAAACTCAGGAACCTCACATGGCCTTCCTGAAAACACTAGAGGGATAAATGTATCACCAAACACCATCATACTAGGTGACTTCAATTACCCTAATATAGACTGAGAACACTACTCAAGCCCAAACACCCTAGCCCAAAAGTTCCTGGAATTCATAAACTCAAATGCCATGGAACAACTAGTCACCATCCCCACAAGAGGAGAAAACATACTTGATCTCATCATCACGAACATGGGAGCACAATGTTCAACACCGGAAGTATACCCTCACTGGTGAGATCAGATCACAAACTAATCTCGCTGGAGGTCCTCATCCCACCCCACCTGAAATAAAAAGACCACAGTAAAGAACACTTCACACTTCTAAAGACTAGTGTGGTCTCCTTTAAGGCCCCGAGCGGAAAACAGTACTCAAGCCGCTGAATCACTTACAAATGCCTTCTACCAGCACCTGCAGGACTGCATGGATAAGGCAATCCCAAGCAAAACAAAGACTCTTTGTACCAAAGGCAAGCATCCACTCTGGTGGACCCCAGCCATAAACAAACTCTACAACAAAAGGAGGAAGCTACTACAAGATAGAGCAAAATCCTTAAAAGGTAAGACACCCTTGATCACTATAAGTAAAAACTAAGAGCTCTCATAAAATCATCCAAAGCAAATTTTGAGAGAAAAATAGCTAAAGACTCAAAAGACAATCATAAGGCCTTCTTTGCTATGTTAGAAACCTGGGAGGAAACTCCCAGATATGCTCAGAACTAGTTCATAATGATGTGAAGATTACTGATCCTACAGACATTGCCAACATACTGGCTGACAGGTTCAGTGCAAACTTCTCCCCTCCCCCAAAAGGAGAGCGATTGCAGCCCCCAAACATCTCCAAGTGAGAACTGCTCTCTCCAAAGCAAAAACACAGCATCCATGGGACCTGATGGTGTCCCCGGCTGTGAATTAAACCCACAGCTAGGACAGCTGTTTAATCATAGTCTTACCTCTGGATATGTACCCAGGAGTGGCGCACTGCAACTGTGGTCCCACTTCGCGGGTGTGCTCCACGACCCTGGAAATTACCGTCCCATTAGCTTGACAAGCCTTATCTGCAAAGCCATGGAGAGGATCATAATGGACCTCATAAATAAAGACATAGGGAATTTGCAGACTTTGGATCCATCCCAGTTTGGCTTTGTCAAAGGCAGATCATGCCTTCTAAACTTGGTTGACTTTTGAAACAGTCACCAAAGCCATTGATGAGGAAAGGCAGTCCATACAGCCTACCTCGATCTGGCTAAGGCCTTTGATACAATACCCCACTCGGGTATCATTGAAAAACTCATCAGCTTAAATGTTAACCCATACATCACAAGATGGGTTGCAAACTGGCTGAGTGACAGAACCCACAGGGTCAGAGTTGCTGGCGCCATGTCAGACTCAAAGCCTGTCACAAGTGGTGTACCACAGGGCTCAGTCCTGGGCCCACTCTTGTTTGGCATCTACTTTGTACAAGCAAACACAGGAGGGTTATGGCTGACAAAGTTTGCAGATGACTGCAAACCATCTGACACAGATATCCTTCAGAAGGGTCTCACAGAAATGGATAACTGGTGCCAGAGCCATGGCCTAAAGTTAAATGCCAAAAATGCATAGTCATACCCTTCGGGAAAAACAAGGTTACTAGCTACCAAATAGGTGGCAATCCACTGAGTACAGAAGAAGTTATCAGGGACCTGGGGACCCAGGTTGATAGTAGTCTGTCATTCGACACCCATGTAGCTAAAGTAGTTAGGAAGACCTTCTACATTGCCCACCTTATCATGAAGGGATTCTCATCTAGATCAAGGGAGGTCATAGTCTCCCTATACTCATCACTCATCAGACCAATGATTGAATACAATGCCCCATTCGGAATGTATCTGACCCGACACTTGCAGCAGCTGGAGAGGCCACAAAAGTTCCTCACCAAAAGGATAAAGGGTCTCAAACATCTGTCCTATGCTGCCCGACTGAAAGAACTCCAGCTCTATTCAGTGCTCAGAGGTGACCTTTGCCTAACATACAAGGCCATGTCAAACCCAGATTTGATGAATATGCTTCACCTCAAAAAATCTAGATCGCTGGAGGGATAGATTCATCACCCAAAGACTCCCTATGCTGTGGAATAAAATCCCGGTATATGTGAGGCAGAGCACCTCGCTGGCCTTGTTCAAGAGAAATCTTGACCAATGGATGGGAGATCGCAGATATACCCCAGGGATTACCTCAGTGTCACTGCTCAACAGAGGCACAGCAAAATAATGGGTATAGTTCCCCATACTAAAGGGGTGGCTTAAGCCACAAAACTATGGGCTAGGCTTGTAAATGCCCTCGGGCAGATAGCCTAGTATGAACCTATGAACCTATGAACCTATGATTAAAAAACGAAAGATTATAAATCTTTTAATTAAAAAAGGACTTAAATAAGGAATGAAAGTAATACAAGTGCATTGCGGCAGTTAAATCACTAAGTTCTAATCTAAGCTACTCTTTCTATTTTATAAGGGAGTCGTCACATTTACAAGCAGCCCAAGAATTTGTGCCCTTCATCCCCTTCCCATCAATGTGGGGTAATGCTGAGTAGGCCGTGGGTGGGTACACTAGCATTGTACGTCTCAACTGACATGCATGCCCCACCTTCCAGACGTCCTAGTAGTCTTTGGCTGAAGGTAGCCCTTGGCCTTACAAACAGATGGTCATACAGCGAGGGTCTCCTCTCCCATCCCTCTCCACACCAGGGAGAGTAGACCTCACAACTAGCATCTCTTCTTCAATTCACTGAACCCCCTGGCTCAGTCCTTGAACCATCATCTTTGGCACTGTTTCAGTCTTTCCATAAGTTATTTTGTATAATGTAAAGTTTAATTTATGGTTTCAGTGCGAGTTTACATATTCTTGTGGCTCATGTTTAATACTACTGAAGACTAATTAGTGTTTCGGGCTTTGGAGTAGCTAGAATGAGCAAGGCAAAGCAAGATACAGATTCACACTATAGAAATTGCTAAAAATGCCATTTTATTGGACTCATTCTCAGCAATCTGAAGATATAAAATGAATTCACTTAGTGAAAACACAGATCACGATAGTTTGACTATTTACTTTAGTAGTTTATTCCTTTTTGTATAATTATGGGATCTCTGTGTTTACTTGTTTTCATTTCTGGTGTCATAGTTGTTATTGGGGTTTGATTATTATTGTACTATCATTAAATCCTTACAAGTGTGCCAGTCACAGACATTTGAGAATTACAGAGAGCACAGCTTTATTTTTTCCAAGTAGGATTAACAGGCGTTTGATCTCGCATATCTAATGTGTAGAAGCAAGAGTTCAGCTGTGGATGAGTCAGAAGATGTGAGGACAGTGTGTGTAGATACCCAGGGTAATGGCAGACATGTATGAACGGAGGAGGACATAACTGAGAAAAGGTAATGGTGTGGATACTTAGAGGGGTACCCCCTCACAGAGGCTGGTTGGCCATGTGTTTGTGCAACTTGCTTTTTAAGTATTTGGTGCCTGTTATGTTGGTAAATGAAGAAAAATTTTAAGAATACTGTCTTGGAATGTAATGTCAGGATTTTTTTCTAATAAGGCATTGTGCCAGACCATGGTATTAATCATTGAAAAGTATAGTGATGAATGCCCTTTGTCACTGAGAAATGTCCATTACCTTATCCTTCGATGTGTTGGGACTAGGTGTGGCAGGAAGTGGTGTAGGAGGTGACATCAGGCTACTGTGATAGTGATTCTAGAAGAGGTTAGGATAATCGTGGATATAAGCGAGGAGTAACAATTTCTGAATGGTATCAGCAGGATAAAGGATCGGAGACTTAGCTTGCTACTTGCACTATTTTTTTTAATATGTACCTAGGCCCTCATTCCACCTGGGGACTGATTTCCCTATCAGGGCAGGTCTAGTAAGATGGCAAGTTAAAGATCTAGTGCATAGTCATTTTTTTTGTTAGGAACAGATGCTTGTAAACTTCAAAACGACTTAAGTTCTTAAAGTGGTTCTGGTGTTTTTGTGAGGAGAGTCACAGAAAGCAGGCTGTAGGGGTAAAAGTTTCTGAATTTTGTGTCTGCTAAAAATATAGGCAAGTCTTGTAGTTTATATTAATTTTAACTTTTCCCTTAAGAAAGCTAGTGCTGTTCTGTGCTGCACTTTTGATTGTATTCCTGTGTATGGCAGTGTAGTAAAGTATCTAATTTTGAAAAATGTGAGGTATAGGTAATATTTATTGACACTGCATGATGTTAGAGGTGTAGAAATAAAATTTAAAAGATGCATCTACCATTTGTACAGCAAATGTGGAAGTCTCTCTGTGTCAGAAGATTGACACTTTTACTGTTGGTTCTCAATTAGAATAGTTATCACTTTTTCACATAAAAGGAGAAGAAGCCATTGTCTTGTGTAGTATGTTTACGCTATCAGAGGATTTAAGAAACATCTGTACTAAAGCAGAAATTTAACGAATGCTAAGGGAAAGGGCCCTTTGTGAGACATTTATTTTTTACAAGAAACCCTGGCTGTAT
Organism: Protopterus annectens; assembly: GCF_019279795.1. Lineage (NCBI taxonomy): Eukaryota > Metazoa > Chordata > Ceratodontiformes > Protopteridae > Protopterus > Protopterus annectens. Next base: position 521,949,399 of record NC_056748.1, on the reverse strand, counting down.
GAAGCTGCCTGCACTTTAACAAAGTCGTTTTTGTGTTTAAATTACCTCTTTAATTGTTGTAGGCTACACACTCAAGTGTGATAGCCATTTCTGTGCATTAAAGTGTTTTTTTGATTGTATCTGCTTTATTTTCTGAAAAAAAAACCCCAAATAAACTATATACTTGTTTTCCCGCCTTTCTAAGCTAGTATAGTCTAGTTTTCAGGTTAGTGCTGAATTCAGGGCTGTGTTACAAGTTTCTGTGTTTGCCCATACCTTACTTGGATAGAAGGAAGTTTCTCTGCTCACTGTGAGAGAGGGAGCTTTGAACAGCCTATCTGTCCCTGGAGGAGTGGTTTCAGCCCAGAAATTAGTAGTTTATTGGCCATTTTGGGCTAATTTGTATCTCTTTCATTTCTCTGCTATAAAACCCGCATTTGCACGGTTTTGCACACCGGGCAGCGCTGGTTAGCTACTGTATAACTATTCCCGGCTCCAGAAAGTCTACTCTTCAGTTTTTCCCTTGGAACTAGACAAACTTTCAACTTGAGCACTCAAACCATTCACATACCGGCACTTACTCAAAACTCATTACAAACACTAATAAACCTTAGCACTAGATCCCCCTATACTGTAGAGAAGGAAAGGCTGTCTATTCGACCTTACCAGCCAATCAGTAAAATAGTTCACTGTACCTATCCAGGCATGGCCAAAGGGCAGTTTCAGGTATACTCTCATCCAGCTGGTGAATCTGGGCATTTTGAGGCAATGTTACAATTGTCTCATGTACACAGACAACCCTCTCCTCCTTCCACCAAACACAAATACATGCGAGAGATGCAATTATGCAGCCAAACTGGAGGCTAAGCCAACATCCTGGCAGACCGGTTCAGTGCAAACTTCACCCCCAAAAGGGCCCATAACTATACCAGAAGAATGTAGTGCCCCTGAAATCACAGGCACTCAGGTTAAAACAGCCCTCTCCAAAGCCAAAAACACAGCATCAGTGGGACCGGACGGTGTCCCAGGCTGCGTTCTACATGAGCTCAAAGATGAACTAACCCCTCACCTAAACACACTGTTCAAACTCAGCTTCTCCACAGGCTACATGCCCACAGAGTGGTGCACAGCCACGGTTATTCCACTCCACAAAGGTGGAGCCACAATGGTCTGCAAAGCTATGGAGCGCATCATCATGGATCTAATTAACAGAGACGTTTGAAACCTCCAAACATTTTGACCCTACCCAGTTCCGCTTTAAGGGCAGATCATGCCTCCTAAACCTGGTGGACTTCTTTGAGACAGTTACCAAGGCTATAGATGAGGGAAAGGTGTTCCACACAGCCTACCTAGACCTTGCAAAGGCCTTCGACACCATTCCCCACTCTGGTATTATAGACAAGCTCATCAGCCTGAACATAAACCCTTACATTACGAGATGGGTTGCCAACTGGCTCATGGACAAAAACCCACATGGTAAGAGTTGCGGGAGCTAGGTCTGACTCTAAATCGGTTACAAGTGGTGTTCCCCAGGGCTCAGTCCTAGGACCCCTCCTGTTTGGCATATACTTCTCAGAGGTACAGGCAAGCACAGGAAGACTATGGCTGACCAAGTTTGCAGACGCCTGCAAACTAGGGGCTATAATTGACTCTCCGGCTGACACAGATATCCTCCAAAAGGGTCTCACTGAGACAGATACCTGGTGTCAAAACCATGGCCTCAAGCTAAGTGCCAAAAAGTGCATAGTCATCCCCTTTGGAAAAAACAAAGTACTCACAAACTACCACATAGATGGTAGCCCCCTAAATACGGAAGACATAATAAGGGATCTGGAGACCCAAGTAGATAGTAACCTCTCCTTTGATCATCACGTTGTCAAAATGGTTCAAAAATCCTTCTATGTGGCCCACCTAATCACAAAAGGACTTGCATTCAGATCGATAGAGGTCATTGGGTCCTTCTATGCATCACTCATCAGACCCATCATAGAGTACAATGCCCCATTTGGGATTTACCTTACAAGACACCTGCAACAACTGGAAAGACCACAGAAGTACCTCACCAAGAGGATCACTGGCGCCAAGCAGATGCCCTATACAGCTCTACTGAAGAAACTCCACCTGTACTCTGTTGCATACCTCCTACTCAGAGGTGATCTCTGCCTGACATACAAGGCCATGTCCAACCCAGAATTGATGGAAATGCTCCACCTAAAGAAAACCATATCCCCTCAAGCCACACGCTCCAGGGATCTAAACCTCACCACAACAATAAATAGAATGTGCTGGAGGGATAGATTCCAGTCCCAGAGACTTCCCATGCTCTTGAACAAGAGTCCAGTCTACATGAGGTAGAGCTCCACGCTAACCCTCTTCAAGAGAAACCCTGACAAGTGGATGGGAAACAGAATGTTTACCCCAGGGATCACTTCAATGGCTCTGCTGGACAGAGACACAGGAAACTAATCTAAGGGGGTGGCGAAAGCCAACACATTCTGGCTAGGCTTATAAATGCCTTTGGGCAGATAGCCTAGTACCTACCTATGAACCTTGATGCATATGCGGTTGAGCTTCAACAAAAAGCAAAAAATGTTTGGAAATGTGTAATTCACAAATAAGTTACACAGATTGTATGCAAATTTAAGTCAGTGTTGGTAAAGACATTGGAAAAAGTAATTGCTATAGGTAGAGCAGGTGAGTTGATTCATACCTATATAAAAGAGTTGGTAGAAGAGCTGTAAATGTGTACCATAATTGTCTTAATGAGATGTTAAAATGAGTATAAAAGCAGTGTTTATATAAACATGTAAATTGGGCTGAGTGCAGCAATACAGTGACAAGATGTAGTAGCCAAGTCTACCATGACATAGTTAAAATAGGTATGTTGTCAGCCAAAGTACAGCTCTGTGTGTGAGATGTGGATGTTGTCATGAAGGGAAGAGCAATCTGTGGAAATGTTAGTCACTTTGCTAAAATGTTTATTTAGATCTAGGTGGAAAAATGCTCTTAGCAGATGATGTAAAATTTTTCAAGCAGCTAATGAAAATGCTGGTTACGTCTTAAGAAAACACTAAAATATGAAGGAGAACTTTTTTGTTAGAAAAATACTGTGTGTTCAGTAGGGAAAGAATTTTCCATAAAGGCTGGAAAATGTATAAGTATTGTAGGGAAAGTAATTAATCCCATGTTTTCCTCTGCATAGTTGGCCATCATCTGCCCCCAGAGCCTGTCCTAATCTCCTGGGTCTACTGAACGTCCTTATGCCCCCGCGACATATTTCAACCGGTGTATAATCTGGCGATGAGATCAGGACATGTGGTGCAATGCCTTACTGTTCCTAGAATGTGTAGTTTACTGCAGTACTTGCCCCTTATACTCATCATTGTGGTTGTGGTGGGACATGCAGTGGGCATCAGTACTGCCTGGCATCTAATTTCTGCAAGGGCCTTGATGTCAGAAGGACTCATTCTCTGCCAAGGAGACTTAAAATGCTAGAATGCCTTGATATGTAGCCCTGTTACTCCCCCCCCCCCCAATAATGGGCACTCCTATCTTCCCTGACTGCACCATCAGCACCCAAGCTGAGAATCAAGCTCTGGTCACCTGAGTAGTAGCCACAGCTTTATCCCTCGATAGCATAATGGTTAAGGTGTTTACCTTGAAGACACAAGGTGCAGGGTTTGACTCTCACATGGGGTAACTGGCTAGGCTTCAAATGGCCCAAAAGGGCAGTTAGCTTAGTACTAACCTATTAACCTATGAACTTGTAAAGGCAATAGAAAGAATATTGAGTTTAAATTGGATACCAGTACAGCGTGCAATATCTTAAATGAAATTTCTTTGAAGGCTCTGTGAGTGAAAGACGAAATGTGCAGTTTTCTATTTACTTTTTCTTTCTTTAGGCCATAGATTTATCTGTAAGAGAGACCAATGTAACGTGTGTGTGTGTGTGTGTGTGTGTGTGTGTGTGTGTGTGTGTGTGTGTGTGTGTGTGTGTGTGTGAGAGAGAAAATAAATCAGTGTTTCAGGTAGCTGCACTGCATCAGGTTAATGTCGTGGGCAGTGCTGCATGGGAAAATTTGGCGATAGTAAAACAGATTCACAATATTGGAGCTGAGGTGCAAATTGTGCTACCAGTGAGATGTTTATAACTGCAGCTGAAAGGCTGCATGGTGCCAAGGGCAGAGACGTACAGAGGCTAAGAGAGTTGGAAATGTATAATCACAAAGGTGATTGTGTGCATTGTCAAGAGGGAACACATGGAATTGCAGCAGTAAAGCTGTGCAGTGGCTAGAAACATCACAGCTGTAGTGGAGCAGGATGATTTATTTTAAGGCACTTGGCCGTCTGGCTGGTGATAGTACCCCTATAGTACATGCTCTGAGATGTGTGCCAGGGCTAGGAGACAAAGAACTGGGCAGGAGCTCAAATGCATGGACGAGCTACAGGTCAGTGCTAGACAAAGTGAGACAACAAAGTGGGATGACACTTTGGTAACAGTAGTGAAATCCAGTAAGATTTATGCATGTGTTAAAGCACAGGGTCTTGAATAAGACCATTGAGAGGGAACTCTCCCTTCAGGCAGTTGAGACGTTTGTTGGATACCAATTCATAGGTTTGTCAAATGTAGTTTCCCACTTCTCTATAGTTGCCCACTTCTCTAGTGTCCAGATTTTTTTGCCTCGTGTGTTTGGTCTGTTCCTCATAAAATTTGTGGTTTTCTGGCAAATCGTTCGGGGTTGAAGCCACTTAATAATGACAGACATTTCAGTTTGACTTCATATCCTTCAGAAAATTATGCTAATGCAAAATATTCTTGCAAGAGTCACAACTTTCTAAGCTTATAAGAGCAATATTTAAAACTTGTCCTTGATGTTGGACCTTTGTCCCCCATTATTTCTGGCTTTGTCCAGATTACCTGCACTAAGAAGGTATATATAGTTGGATGAAGAAAGCTAAAAGCTGTAATAGGTTTAACACCTCCATCTGTGACCATATCCATTCCTGTGGATGTGTTTGGGTTCTGAATGGTGTTACAGGTCCTCTAAGGGGTATTGCACATTTTGTGGAAAGGATAGATTAGGATACTAAATATCCTAGTTAAGAGAAAGGTGTTGAGTGAAATGTAAATGAAGCATGATCTCAGGCTGACAGCTTTTGGACAGAATGTGATAAAGCAATATAAAGCTAAACCCCAGTAAGTGCTGCACAGGTGTGAACTGTGTTAAGCTACATATAAAATTTCACAGAGCATGGACTACAGCTCGGTCCTGAAAAATTCAAGTTAGGACATGTAGATGGAATGTCCTGAAGGCAAAGCAGTTTTGCATAAGTTCTTTTTTAAATGGTTAAAAATGTATTTTGAATGTTGTACCTAATTTGTCCTGTGTGCTGATGCTATTATGAACATTACTTAAAAATGTTTAATGATGATGGAGAATTTATAAAATAGCGACTTTGGAGTGTTAGAGAAGTTGTACAGAAGCTCCTGCCTTGAGTTGTTGATGTCCATGAGCAAGTAGTCCAATAGGTGGGCAGCAGACCATCTGCTCTATGGACAATAATATTTCAGGAAGGACTTCCTGTAGCGTATGAATCTTAAGCATAGACTGATGCATACCTCTCCACTTCTAAATGCATGAAATCTGGACCAAACTAAAAATAATGGGGGAGGGGGCAAAGGTCTAAAGATAGGGACAATTTTTAAATATTCCTTTTATAAACATATTTCTAAGTCGTTGCTTATAGCTGTTAGAATAACAGGTTTTGTATTAACATGTATTTTCTAAAGGGTAAAAAGTCTGAAATTTCAATCCATGATGATTTGCCAGAAAAAAATACACATTTTATGAGGAACAGATGAAAAATGAGGCAAAAATATGGTCATTCTGTGAAAATCTGGACATTAGAGAAGTATGGACTGATGCAAACTCAAGATGTCCACAAGCAAAACTGCTGATCATTGTGTGGCTTTGAAAATGTTACGAGTACATAAATGGACAGCATGTATTTGTATAATCTGATTTTAAGCCATTCCTCAGTATCTGTCACCAAACATTACAGCACCAATCAAGCAACAAACAGTGCTACTGAGCCAGCAGAGGTCTGACGTTACCGTAGCATCTAATCTTGGAAAGTAGATGCATATTGCTGTGTTTTGAGCCAGATGTACTTGAACAAAACCAATAAAGACTGTTAAACTGTGATCTTGAAGTAATGGGTACTAGTTCTGTGTTTGCCAGTGCTGGAGCAGAAACAGAATTCCAAAAGCAGAGTTTAACGGATCTTCAGATGTAACAGTTAAGTAAGGTAACCATGTAGTCATATCTGCACATCTAAGGAAACTGATGTAGGTCCAGATGCATAAAAACATTGGGTGTTGTAAAGTTTAAAGAGCAAGCAGAAGATGGCCTGCTTGACTCAGCTTACAGAGAAATCAAATAAATGCTAAGGCTCTGTTCATATGTGACATGTTACAAAAGATTATACAGCAAGAGGAAATGGTTCCACGTAAAACACCAGGTCATTTCTATGCAAAAGTTGTGGTCTGTTATAGAATTGAGATTCCAAATACCTAATACTTACTTACATAATTTTAGTTGCATTTTGCTGACCAGGTTAGATCAACTGTGCAGGGCCCTTATTTCAGAGTAGTTATGGGAAGATACAGTAGGAGATAAAAATTTAGGAAGAATGGGACATCACATATTAAGCACATATTTGGAAAAACAAAGGTAGAGTTTATCAAAGTAAAACAGCAAATGTAGTTAGATGAATTATTGTTTAATATATTCATATGTTCATTAATATGTCAATGTTGTAGGGCAAATGAAAGAAGGCAATAGAATTTGTAGCAGGCTAGATGTAAGATAAATGGGGAAGTTTAGTAGTGCTATTAAGGATAGATTTCAGGGATTAAGTAGGTAGGAATAGATAGCAAGAAATAGGAATTGTAAGGAATGAGAAATCATCGTAATTCAGAGAATGGTATTGTGGGGTTGGTTAGTAAAATGACAAAGAAATTTAAGAAAGAAAAGACAGTAATTTATTTATTAACGTTGTTGACTGGGTTGATAGTTCTGTCCTCAGACCATTTTCAGCCGCAACCTGGGCCAGTTAGGTAGTTAGTTTCAGCATATGGTACTGCTCTTTTAGTACTATACAATACAATGTGTGTAACAGACAGTTATTGTGTTTGTCAAGTACTTCTTTATATGAATACAGGAAGCAGAGAAAGCCACAAATAACAAGGTGCTGTACAAGGAAAAGAGTGCAAGTTGCACTTTAATAAATAATAATTACAGTAGCATGAAATATGTATAATATATTGTGGATAGTTCATAGGTGTGTACTAGGCTAATGGCCCTGGAGCGTTTGCAAGCCTAGCCCCTAGGATTACCCTGACATTGTGCCACCCGACCTTAGTTCCCAGTGCCTCTGTCGAGTAGAGCCACTGGAGTGATCCTCGGGGAGAATTTTCTATTTCCCCGTGGGCAATGTTTACTTATTGTCGATGGTTGCCATACATATGTACACAAGCATGACTGTCCATGTAGATTATTAAATGTAAGAAGTCAAATAAGTCGAAGTGAACTGCTAGATGCCATACTTAATGTGTGTTAAAACAGTGACACTTGTATTCCTTCTTAATCTATTGAATCATTTGTTTTTGAATGTAATTAATGTCAGGTGCTTCCAGATATGTTGTGGTAGGGAAATCCATGCTGGAGGTGGCAGTTTTGAGAAGGCTGTTTCTTCTGTTTTTTTTTTTTTATTTTTAAATGAGGTTTAGTGGGGGAGGTTGCGTCTCCTGTTGAGTGTAGGAAGGCGATAGGGGTGGGCAGTAGGAGCAGTTTACAAGTTTTCATGTGAGACATTTGAGTAACAGAGTTGACGTTGCAGTCATTGGCAACCATTTTGTTTTTTTCTACTGAGCTACAGGGATGCTCTTTAGGCCAAAATAAGGTTATAAATGTACATATTTTGTTTTCTGTCACATGCAGCTCATGGGTTATCTGTGCAAGTAATGGTAAGTGGTATTCCAAACTAAGCATAATAATTTGTAGTGCTAGAGCCTTCCTTGATTCTGATAGGAGAAGTTGTGAGTACTTATGTGCCACTGTTAGTACATTGATTGCAGTTGTTGTGATATTTTGCATACGTTTCAAAATGTATACCTGGGTACCTTTGTTCAGTAATTTTAGGGAGTCTTTAACCTCAGTGGATCAATGATTGTTAAGGTCTGAATAACAGAATCAGAGAAGTGGCGGTATGAAATGTCAGTTGAAATCGACACTTTCAGTGTGGCGTGGCTGCAGACTGTATGAAATACGTCAAGTGTCAATGGATAATTGGCTGATGCTACATTTAAGACAAGGTAAGTTGTGTTGATACCTCTCAACCTGGAGACATCAAAAATCTGCACAAAAGCCCATGAACAGTAGGTTCAGCTGGCTAAAAATCTGGATGCTAAGTAACACAAAGATTGCATGCATGATAATGACTCCACCCATTACAGTGGAATTGTGGGATACCAATAGCCATAGCATGTATTAATACGCTCAATTTACACTGGGCACACTGGTTAGGCTAACAAATTCGCATGCTTATTTTTGAATTGTTAATGGCCAGTCCTTGTGTAATACCGGTTAGCCAAGGTGGAATGATAACCTTGGAATGGTGGCTGTACCATGCATTAAGGCAGGACGGGAAGAACTGTTTGCAGTCATTTAGTCATAATCTTTATTTTTCAACATATATCACTGCTTTGCTTGCCACATTGTTATTCACTTTTTGCAGAAAGCTGATAATGCTTTGTCAGATTACTGTGTGCTTACTCTGAACATACCATTTCTGTAGGGTTATAGTCACAACTGCATTAATTTCCAGGACAAAGAATAATGGTGTGCAATCTTCCCTAAATGCCACACATAAAGAGCCTATTATGTACAGCATTAATACTTAACAGCTTCAAGGGAATCCACAGTCCATGTGGATAACATAAAAAACAGATATATCATGAAAAACAATGGGTCACTGAAACACTGAAGTTGTAAGTTCAGTAGACAATATAAAGAAACATTGTCCACATTTTCCACAGAAGGTAGTGTTCTGCCTCTTCTTCCAGCTTCACGCTTGCCAACTAAAATGCTCAGTATTCAGCAGGAGTCTGGGACAAGAGAGTTGCAGTGCAGTCCTGGGAAGGAAGTAGCACCGGGCATTGTCCATACCCCAAACTGCAGGCATTGTACCTCTTGAGATGCCATCTTTAATCCTATTGGAGGAGGTGAAAGACTAGCATATCATTAACGGTAAGCTCATTAGTCAGCTGCAACAGCTGTAGAAGCCACAGAAGTACCTCATGAAGTGGATCCTAGGCATTAAACACATGTCCTACACGGACAGATTCAAAAATATTCCATCTATTCTCTGTCTCATATCGCCTACTTAGAAGCGATCTTTGCTTGACTTACAAAACAATGTCTGACCCAGCCCTGTTAGAAATGCTACATCTAAAGAAATCCCAATCTCTCCGCACCACACGCTCCAGAAACCTCAACCTCATTACCACAATCAACAGAACATGCTGGAAGGACAGGTTCCTCACCCAGAGACTGCCCATGCTCTGGAATAGACTTCCCATGCATGTCAAGCAAATCACCTTGCTGTCCCTCTTCAAGAGAAATCTTGATGAGTGGATGGGTAATAGAAAGTTCACCCCCGGGGATCACTCCAGTGGCTGTGCTTGATAGAGGCACTGGGAACTAACGTCGGGCGGCACGATGCCAAGGGACTTCTATGGGCTAGGCTTGTAAAGGCACCAGGGCCATTAGCTTAGTACACACCTATGAACCTATATGAGGCTGAGTGTTAAAAGCATGGGAAACACTATGTGTGAAACTGAGAGAAGTAACTGCTTGGAAATTCCAGTCTTTAATCACTTTTAAGATATTCCTTAATTCTATGTGAGAAAATGCTTGGGAATTCCATGATGAGGATTTTAGAAAGCATTTTAGCAGATCTGTTGGGAAGTAACTGTAGATTACTCAACTAGCCTGCATTTGAGTTTGCACTATAAAAATTACATCTGATCCGCATGGGCATCTAGTATTCAGTAGTGTACAGTGCAGATGAAATCCTTGCCGGCAAATCTATTATTATCTGTAAAATTGCAAGCAGAAAAAGATACCAGTGACAGGTGTGTACCCCGTGTAGACAGAAATTTGTTTTGTCCTCCTCCAGCAGTGCTACCTTTCATTTAAAAAATGTGCATGTCCACAGTTGTCATCGCATTTAAAAAATGTGCATGTCTACAGTTGTCATCGCATTTAAAAAATGTGCATGTCCACAGTTGTCATCGCATTTAAAAAAATGTGCATGTCCACAGTTGTCATGTGCATGTCCACAGTTGTCATCCCATTTAAAAAAATGTGCATATCCACAGTTGTCATCGCATTTAAAAAATGTGCATGTCCACAGTTGTCATTGCATTTAAAACATGTGCATGTCCACAGTTGTCATCGCATTTAAAACATGTGCATGTCCACAGTTGTCATCGCATTTAAAAAATGTGCATTTCCACAGTTGTCATCGCAGTGCGAGCTTCTTTTAAGCTGTTTCTGTCATCAATATTTTTTTAAGAGAACAATTCTGTGCCTGTTCAGAGATCAATATGCAAACTACGCCATGCATGTTCAATAACAAAATGAGTCTGGAGTCTGTCTTGTAACAAATTAAAGTGCACACCTCAAGTAAAAAATAAAGTTGGACTGCAATAGTTACAAAATAAGTATAACTGCAAATATTCATACGTTACTTAATGATAAATCAACAATTCATCACAACCTAAACATTTTGAGTTATTTCAGTTATTGAGTACATTCAAGACTTGCTCACATAAAGAAAATAAAAGAACCATTTGACAATTCCATGAAACACCAGTATAAACTCACCACTAAACATCCGTGGCCCGAGGTCCAGAGCTCACCCTGAGATGAAACCAAACCTATGAACAAGTACAAATACAGTAAGCAGGGCATCAACACAAAGGGAGTACTGAATATATTTAAAAGGCAGTTTTGTTAAAATTCACACCTGTAGAGCATAATTGCTGAAGTCCAATCATATAATTTTCAGTTTCGTAACGTATTCTTGCTGTTGTGGCTGAGTGTTCATGTTCTCAGGCACTGTCTTGCTTCACTGACATCAACATGCATGCCCTTGCACTTTGGAGATGCCGTGGATACACTGGCAATGCGCAATGATGTCAGCATGTAATAATCATAAAAAAAAAAAAAAAAAAAAAAAAAAAATCTGGATTTAAAGGGGCACTCAGGAATTCGTGGCACCCTATTATTTCAACCCCAAAATCGGCAAATACTGAGGAATTTGGTACTGTTGAGAGGTATGGTTGTATTGTAGCAAGATTTGCATAAATTATTTCTATTAAAAATACCCTGAGATATCTGGTCGGAGATGTATGGTGGCCAAAACTGCAGTTGGTTTCATGAAAGGAATGTTTTCTACACATGGGGTACCCAAGAGTGTTCTGTTTGACAATGGCCCACAGTTTAGAAATTCAGAATTCCAGAGATTTGCTTAAGAATGGGAATTTCATTGCATTGCCAGCGTATCCACGGCATCTCCAAAGTGCAAGGGCATGCATGTTGATGTCAGTGAAGCAAGACAGTGCCTGAGAACATGAACACTCAGCCACAACAGCAGGAATACATTACGAAACTGAAAATTATATGATTGGACTTCAGCAATTATGCTCTACAGGTGTGAATTTTAACAAAACTGCCTTTTAAATATATTCAGTGCTCCCTTTGTGTTGATGCCCTGCTTACTGTATTTGTACTTGTTCACACCTGATACACTTGTAGTAGGTGACTCTATCGTCAAGCACACTGACGTCCCGCTCACCAGGCTGAACAAGGAGAGGGTCACGGTGAGCAGCCTGTCGGGCGCTAGGATCCGCCACATAACACAAGCACTCAGGTCACTCCAAGGCAAGTACAAATATGACTCAGTCATTGTCCATGCTGGTGTGAATGACCTGAGACGTACCTCCCTGGACTACATGAAAAGAGACATAAAGGAGCTCTCTGAGCATGTAGCCCAGGCCGGTATGACCCTGACCTTGAGTAGCATCTTACCCTCACCAAGAATGATGCCACAATATGAAGAGAAGATGATCAATTTCAACAATTGGCTTAAGTACTGGTGTCATTCAAAGGGGATCCAATGCCTGTCAGCTTGGGATGATATGCTCGACAAGCCACAGTGCTTCGCTAGGGATGGCTTGCACCTGTCACCCCTGGGCTTTCGGATATTGGCAAAGGCTCTTGCTACCCCCATAGTGCCTTTTTTAGGCAAGACTCAAAAGACAAACCCACCTCCATAGGTATCACAAGGGATAAGAAACTAAGAGTAATGCTACTCAATGCCAGAAGTCTAAACCTCAAGATGCATGCACTCAAAACTCTCCTTAGCATGGAGAACATCGATATCTGTGCAGTAACAGAAACCTGGTTCACGGCTCCCGAGAGCACCCCAGCACTACCAGGTTATACCTCATACCATGCTTTTCGGCCCCAAAACTTGGACCGAACCACAAAAGGAGGGGGAGTATCAATATTCATCAAAGATACCCATACCTCCAGGTTGGTGGCAAAGCACGAAGCATTAGAGACTATCCATGTGCAACTAACAGTGGGTAAAACTGCCTTCCAGTTTATAGCCTGCTACAGACCACCCTCCCAAACCCAGGAACCCCACTTGGCCTTTCTGAGAACACTGGAAAATATGAAGGTCTCTCCAAACACCATTATATTGGGCGACTTCAACTACCCAAACATAGACTGGGAGCATTACTCTAGCTCCAACAGCCTAGCCCAAAGGTTCCTAGAATTTATAAACTCAAATGCTATGGAACAACTTGTTACCACACTCACAAGAGGGGAAAACATACTGGACCTGATCATCACCAACATGGGGACTCTATGCTCCAGACCAGAAGTGTATCCCTCACTGGTAAGATCAGACCATAAACTAATCTCACTGGATATTCACATCCCGACCCCAACCCCTGCCCAGAAAACCACAGTGAAAAACTTCTCTAAAGCAAATTTCACACTCCTCAAAACCGAGGTGGAATCCTTCTAAGCCCTCGGGCCTGTGGAAAATATGGCCCAGACCGCAGAATCCTTTATAAACGCATTCTATGAACACCTTCAGGAATGCATGGATCATGCGATCCCAAATAAAACCAAGACCCAATCCTCCAAAGGCAGACGTCTTGTCTGGTGGACCCCAGCCATAAACAAACTATACAATAGAAGGAGGAAGCTACTAAATGACAGAGCAAAATCCCAAAAAGGGAAGGCATCACTGATCAGTATTAGCAAAAAACTGCGGGCACTCATAAAATTGTCTAAGGCCAGCTTCGAGAAAAAAATTGCACAGGACACTAAGGATAATCACAAGGCTTTCTTTAGTTATGTTAGGAACCTGGGTGGTAATTCCCAGATATGCTCAGAATTAGTCCAAAATGACAAAAAATACACTGAACCCACAGACATTGCCAGCATCCTAGCTGACAGGTTCAGCGCAAACCTCCCCCCCCCCCTCCCCACCAAAAGGACAAATATCTGTCCCAGCAGAGTGCTGCCCCCCTGACATCTCAGATGCTCAGGTAAGAGCCGCCCTCTCCAAAGCAAAAAACACAGCATCAATGGGACCAGACGGTGTCCCGGGCTGCGTCCTACATGAACTCCAAGAAGAGCTAAACCCAAACATAAAACTACTGTTCAATCTCAGCCTTACTACAGGATATGTGCCCAAAGAGTGGCGTTACAGCAACAGTGGTCCCTCTCCATAAAGGTGGTGCCTCAATGGATCCTGGAAACTATCGCCCCATAAGCCTGACTAGCTTGGTCTGCAAAGCTATGGAAAGGATCATCATGGACCTCATAAATAAAGATATTGGGGACCTGCAGACACTGGATCCTACCCAGTTCGGCTTTAAGGGCAGATCCTGCCTCTTAAACCTGGTTGATTTCTTTGAAACAGTCACCAAGGCCATTGACGAGGGGAAGGTGGTCCACACAGCCTACCTGGACCTCGCAAAAGCCTTCAATACAATACCCCACTCGGGCATTATAGATAAGCTCACCAGCTTAAATATAAACCCTTATGTCACTAGATGGATTGCAAACTGGCTCAAGGACAGAACCCACATGGTTAGAATTGCTGGAGTTATGTCAGACTCCAAACCAGTTACAAGTGGTGTCCCACAAGGCTCAGTCCTGGGACCTCTCTTGTTCGGTATATATTTCTCGGAGGTACAGGCCAACACGGAAGGACTGTGGCTGACCAAGTTCGCAGATGACTGCAAACTGGCTGCCATAATAGACTATCCAGCTGACACAAGCATCCTCCAAAAGTGCCTCATAGAAACAGACAACTGGTGCCAGAGCCATGGCCTCAAGCTAAATGCCAAAAAGTGTATAGTCATCCCCTTTGGCAAAAACAAAGTGCCCACAAATTACCACATAGGTGGTAATCCATTAAGTACAGAAGAAGTAATTAGGGACCTGGGGACCCAAGTTGATGGCAATCTCTCATTTGACAACCACGTGGCCAAAGTGGTTAGAAAAACATTTTATATAGCCCACCTAATCATGAAGGGATTCACATCTAGATCAGGGAGGTCATCGTGCCTCTTTACTCATCCCTCATCAGGCCCATAATTGAGTACAATGCCCCTTTTGGGATGTACCTTACCAGACACCTGCAGCAACTGGAAAGACCCCAAAAGTACCTCACCAAGAGGATCAAAGGGCTCAAACAGATGCCATATGCTGCCCGGTTAAAGAAACTCCAGCTCTACTCAGTGGCATACCGCCTGTTCAGAGGCGATCTGTGCCTGACGTATAAAGCCATGTCCAACCTGGAATTAATGGACATGCTGCACCTCAGAAAATCCAAATCCCATCAAGCTACTCGCTCGAGAGACTTGAACCTCAGCACTGAAATAAATAGGACATGCTGTAGGGACAGATTCATAACCCAGAGGCTCCCTTCACTCTGGAATAAAATCCCAGTCCAGGTTAGGCAGAGTCCCTCATTGACTCTCTTCAAGAGGAATCTTGATGAGTGGATGGGAGATCGTAGGTTTACCCTGGGTATCACTTCTGTGTAACTGTTAGACAGAGGCACAGTATACTAACCTCGAAAAAGGGCATAGCAAAATAAATTTAAAATGGGTGGCGAAAGCCAAACACATTCTGGCTAGGCTTACAAATGCCCTAGGGCAGATAGCCTAGTATGAACCTATGAACCTGCAGGCTGTTGCAGTTGAGAGGCTCTTAGAGAAATAAATAAATAGAAATAATGAAAAAATGTATCGTGGGATGGCACGAAAAATTGGCACGTTGTGCTATTTGAACTGCAGAATTTTTCCCTACAGTCAGTGGGGTTGCCACTTAATATATTTTTATTTGCTCTACCCACTCCAGGATCATACCTAATACCTCCACTGCTGACACCTGATTCTCCCATTTGTTCCAGGACCACAGGACCCAGGCACTGCCAGGCTGAGTGAGAGTTCTACAGCACATTTGTTAATGCCAGGCAGTCACAATCAACTCTGCACTCCCCAGCGAGAGTAAGTTGGTAGGGAGAGTGGACCAGTTTGCTGGTCCTGGAGAGCAGTCTATTCTCTCATTCCTTATGCGGCTCTGACAAGCCCAATTCTGCAGTCCCTCAAAGAGAAGCATGCCTTTGCATACCAGATTGCCCTTGGTTTACCTGAGTTATGCTTGTTGCTGTAAAGGCTTGCCTGTCACTATCTTCACTTGGTAACTTCTAGTTTTCCTGCTAGGCATCACCCCATGTGGTGAGCCAAGGTGCCTCCCTTTCCCCCTGGCAAGCTCCTATGAATATCTGAGCCACAAAATGAACTCTGGACACCTGCACTGTAGTCGGGGCTTTATTCCTATGTGCCGTGGGAGCTGACTGTCATCCGGTAAAATTTTGATGGGTTGAAGATTGTGAACAAATCTCTTTAGCTCTTCAGTGTTGCTACAACCACAACAGATAGCATGCCTGAAGAAGAAATGGAAGTGAGCCCAGCACATCCAGAAACATAACTGCGTTATTACTGCAAAAAGAGAGGCAATCTTTCATCCAAGGTATCTTGTGTGGGCAGACGATCTGACTGACATAAGTAAGGATATCAGAAAACAGTTGCTCTGTGAGCAGCTGAGGTTCGATTGACATAAATTATTCATGCACCAAAAAGTGTGTTTAGTTGCAGCAAATGTCATTTTTATAAAATTCCCCAAACAGAACTCCATGATCCACCAGAAATGTTCAAGGGGGAAAAACACAATGGAGAGAGTGAAAAAGGATTGTCATGCAGAGCAAACCTGACAAAAAGAGACTGTTGCAGAGGTCTCCAAAAGTAAAGTCTTTCAAAAAGTAGTAGTCTTAGTTCTTCACACTGTGAACCATGTCCCAGGGACATCAACCCAAGAAAAACAAATACCTTATCCCATAAGCTATTAATAGCAGCACACACAAAGATCATCTAGCCTTTGAACATCAGATGTCTACAGTGGTGAGGAAATCATTCTATGTTGCACAACTTGTAAACAAAGGTATGGTGTCTAAGTCCAAGGAAATCATTGTTCCACTGTATTCAGCATTCATCAAACCTATCATTGAGTAGTACAATGCCCCCTTTGGTATGTGCCTAACCAGGCATATTCAACAATTGGACAGTCCACAGTGGTTCCTCACTAAAGGAATACAGGGCTTAAGTAAAATGTCCTATGCAGACAGCCTCAAGGCCCTATCCCTGTATTTTGTCTCCTACAGGCTTTTGAGGGGGAGATCTGTGCCTGGCATTCAGGGCGTTGTCAGACCCCACTCTGATGGACCTCCTGCATATCCACAAAACAAACACCAGAATTACCCATTCTGAAGAATTAAACCTTGCCTGTGATATAAATAGGACCTGCTGGAGAGATAGATATGTCTCCCAGAGACTACCCCATCTATGGAACAGGCTCCCCGTCCATGTGAAGCAGAGTTCCTCCCTAAACCAATTCAAGTGCAATTTGAACAATTGGATGGGGAACTGGAAATTCATCCCTGGTTTGGCACCTATGTCTCTAATGCAAACAGGTAACCTGTAAATGGTTCATCTCACAGACTCATGCTTACACTTATCAAGGGTATCCGAACTTGTCAGTGATTTGGGATGCATGGCTAAGCTTAAAAAGGCCCAAGTGGTTGTTAGCCTAGTAAACATCTATGAACCTATTACCACACCTGGACAAAAATGTAATTATAAGATCATTTATGATTGATCAAATGAAAATAGATTTGTTTTGGAGATGCCTATTGGCTGTTTTGGATCATTCCATTTGTGTTATTGATTACAGTGACACTTGCATGTTATTGAACTGGTGAATTGTCATAAGGCTTTTTAAGGACAGAGGTAAGGAAATAGTTATAGGCATTTAAGTAAGTATAACAGAAATGCCTACACGATTTATGTGTTACAAAAAGGTTTGTTACATGTGAAAGTAAAAGATTAAAATCATTTAAAAGCCCATGTAGTCCTGTACACCTAATACTAATTGTTTTGTGCAGAGTCCTTGTTTGCATGGCTGTTTCCTTTCTCTTTTTTTAATCCTTTAAAGAAACATCACTGTGGACCAGAATGAATGATGTACTAGGAAGTTCACTTTTCCTTTTTGTATTCATTTATATGTATATGTATATATATATATATATATATATATATATATATATATATATATATATATATATATAAAAAACATTATCCTGGCCTTTCCACCACAAGTGCATTGAGCAAACTAGTTTTTTTTAAAGCTCTTGATCATGTTTCTAAGATGGGATACGATTTACAGTTCATGATTAAATATGTTGTTTTATCTGTTACCAGTCTTTCAAGACATTATTGTTGTATTATTGGGGTATTATATCAGTGTCTGTGGTGCAGCAAGTAGCACACTTGCCTTTGGTGCAGAAGGCTGTGGGTTCTATTCCCACACCAAATATATTGATTACTGACTCTGCAGTGCAGAGTAAGAGGGTGCTGCACTCCTGAGATGTTAAACTGAGGCCCCATCTGCTTCATTTAGTGGTAGCACAGTTGGATGTAAAAGATCTCATGGTACCTGTCAAAAAGAGTAGGGGGGATTTCCATGATATCCTGGCCCAACTACCCCTAGTAATATAAATACCATCTCGGGTCTTCCCTGAAAAGAGACTTGTAGCCTAGTGGAACTAACCCAGTCAAAAAAGGATACACAAGTAAATTAATGGGCTGACATCAGGTTTACTGAATTTGGGTTTTTTTATATTCCTTGTATCCTTTTTAACTACAATGCACCTGTTTTGCTTGGGTGTTTTTCCTCACTATATTGAATTTAGAAAGAATTAAGCCTTTATTAAAAAGAACAGTGATCATTATAAAAATGTTCTCACCAGATGTTAATTTTTCTATAGGCTGTGTAGTTAGAGTTTTGTGCATTGCCAGATGATTTTCTTTAGGAAGTTTATATATATATATATATATATATATATATATATATATATATATATATATATATAGATAAAGGAGTCTTTGTATGCTTGTATATCATTTTGAAGGGTGCTGGACAAAATCTTGGTTACTTCTACCTTGGTTATAGATGTGGCTAAAATGCTTCATTATGTTGGCCATTGATATGTTGCAGACATGTACATGTATTGGTACCAATCTCTCCAGCTGTTTAATGAAAGTAATATTAAAATAGATTCCCATTTGTTTTTTTTTTTTTATCAAGAGCAGGATGGTTATTTTGTTATTTTTGAGTAAACTGCATCTATAATCTCCAAAATATTAAGCATTGTGCCCAAGGAATAGCTTTCTCTGCTTCCCCAACTGCTTATAATAGTTGCTTTATTTACTCCTCAGACTTCTGCGTACTACTTCAGAATGCATTTACATCTGGAAAAATATATAGTTTTATATTTTAAGTCTTCTGCCTTTTCAGTTCACAAATTTTTCATTACTTTATTGTATTAGAGAGTTGTGATGACAGGAAAAGACATACCCTGGGATTAATTTACATCTGTACAGAGTGTTTGGTGTCGAGCTGGCACCTCGGCATTTCATAAAAAATGTACTGCTAATCATTAGCGGACCGGAGTTCCGCTGTGGCGACCCCTTACCGGGAAAAAGCCGAAAGACAAACAACAACAACTAAGTGTACTCTGTTCTGAGTGAACAGACAGCATAAGCATAAATCACACCTTCTGCCTAATTTTAGTTTTCTTACTTATTTTCTTGCAGGCATAAATATCGAGGGGGATTCATAAAGGTTACCACAAGGAAGACTACATGTACACTAAGTGTAATCTTTCTGAGTGACTAGAAAGCACAAAAGATGTGCTAGGGATGTTCATGATTACAGATCTGGCCTATAATCTGTTCTAATAAACCATGTTAGTATAGCTGTGGTGTATTCAATGGACTGTGTTGTCTTGCCTTAGCTAGTGCTCTTTGGGGGCGGGGGAAAGTGCATGACGCAAGGGCGTGAGACAGGAAGTTGTTGTGTAATGTATGTATGCTGGCCGGTCAATAAAGTTTGGAGTTGGTACCAACTGCACACAGTTGTCCCGCGTCTTCTTTCTTTGGTAAAAGAATACGACATGGTGTCAGAAGTGCTGTGTGGCTGTGCCTGGGCGTGCTGACCTTTTGCTGAAGACCATACGAGTGGCTAAGTGACGGGGAGAGCGGAAATGTCGGACGACGACAATGGTCGGCAGCCACGTGCTAGAATCAACATGGCAGCCAGTGCTCCCAATGCTACATTCAGTATTCAGCCGCCAGAGCCCTTTGACTTCTCCAAACCCCACGAATGGACACGATGGATTCGCCGGTTTGAACGGTTCCGGCAGGCCAGTAACCTATCTTCCAACCCAGAGGGGAACCAGGTGAACACCCTGATATACTGTATGGGCGATGAGGCCGACGATGTCTTGAGAGGCCTCAAGCTAACCGAGGCAGAGCATCAGGAGTATACCAGAGTGAAGGAGGGTTTCGAAAGATTTTTTATTGTCAAAAAGAACATTGTTTATGAACGTGCACGATTTAACATGCGAAAACAAGAACTGAACGAGACTGTTGATGGTTTTGTTACTGCCCTGCATGCTTTAGCCGAACATTGCAGTTATGGGACGCTGCACGACGAGCTTATAAGGGATAGAATTGTTGTGGGCTTAGCAGACACCAGATTGTCCGAGCGGATGCAGATGGAGAAAGAGTTGGACTTAGAGAGAGCTGTAAATATGGCCAGACAGTCGGAGGAGGTCAAGAAGCAGCAAACGGCCTTGCGGTGTGACAGTACCGCCCTGCAGTATAACGTGAATGCTGTGCAGACACCACTGGACACCCGGCGCAGGCCAGAGGCCTCGAAAAGTTGGGGTAAGCCTTTGGCACCGATTTTTCAGCGCCAGATGCAAAAGAGTAAAGACGCCCCGAACTCGCAGTGTTACAGGTGTGGGGGGCCATTTCACCATAGACTCCTATGCCCGGCGATTGCTGCAAGATGTCGCTCGTGTGGGAAGAAGGGCCACTACCAGCGGGTCTGCCGACAGTTCAAGGCGGTGCAGAGTATTGAGGAAGACGAGGAGCCGGGTGAGCGTGAAGAACAGGGGTTCTTCCTTGGTTCTGTCTCCTCCGGGAACCATTCCTGGATTGTGGAGGTGAAAATACAGGGCACACCTATGACTTTCAAGCTTGACACGGGGCGGATGTTACTGTTATCTCCAAGTCAGACTTGCACAACGTGTTCAGTGGAAAGAATGCTCCTGTACTCCAGCAGCCGGAGAAACCCTTGTTGGGTCCGGGAGGGATGCCACTGGAGGTTACAGGATCCTTGGAGCTTCAGCTTGGCTATGGACAAAGACAGACATGTGAGAAAGTGTACGTTGTAAAAGGACTACGCATGCCGCTTTTAGGCCTTCCTGCTATTTTGGGGCTGGGCCTCCTGAAACGTGTTGATGCTATCACCATGGAGTCTTTGAAGACCTCATACCCGGACTTATGCTCTGGGTTGGGGGTAGTGCAGCGAAAGTACCACATAAAACTTCAGCCAAAGGCGGTGCCATACTCTCTGAAGACTCCCAGGAGGATACCACTGCCATTGATGGGGAAAGTGAAAGAGGAGTTAATGAGGATGGAGGCGCTGGGTGTCGTTACCAGAATGGAAGAACCTACTGATTGGTGTGCAGGCATGGTGGTAGTCCCAAAGAAAGACAGTAACAGACTGAGACTATGTGTAGATTACACTAAGCTAAATGAATACGTATGCAGGGAAAGGTTCGTGCTGCCCTCGGTTGAGCAGAGTCTTGGGATGCTCGCTGGGGCGAAGGTGTTTAGCAAACTGGATGCAAATATGGGATTTTGGCAAATTCCTTTGTCAGAGGAGTCGGCCGCGCTTACCACATTCATAACCCCTTTTGGGCGTTTCCGCTTCAATCGCCTTCCCTTTGGCATTAATTCTGCACCCGAACACTTTCAACGCATGATGGCAGAGGTCATTGAAGGCTTAGAGGGTGTGATTTGTCACATGGACGATGTGTTGGTCTGGGGCGTTGCCAGGAGGAGCACGATGCCCGGCTTCACGCAGTATTAAAGAGACTGGAAGAAGCAGGTATTACGTTGAATGTAGGGAAATGTGACCTGTCGAGGGGCACAGTGACTTTCTTGGGCCATGTCATTACGAATGCTGGTATAAGCCCGGACCCAAGGAGGACCGCGTCCATCACGGAGATGGCGGCACCTGCTACAGTAGGAGAACTTAGGAGTTTCCTGGGCATGGTGAATCAGGTGGGGAAGTTCATCCCTCATTTGGCTGAGAGGGACAGAGCTTTGAGAGACTTATTATCAAAAAGGAACAGCTGGTACTGGGGTGGGGACCAGGAAAAGGCATTCAAGGACTTAAAAGAGGCAATCACCTCACCTCCAGTTTTGGCTGTGTATGACCTGGAGAGGGATACGAAGGTTTCCGCGGATGCTTCTTCCTTTGGGTTAGGGAGTGTGTTGCAGCAACAATGGGAGGACGGCTGGAGACCCGTGGCATATGCATCAAGGTCACTCTCACCTACAGAGCAACGATACGCATAGGTTGAGAAAGAGGCCCTAGCGTCTACCTGGGCATGTGAACGCTTTCGAGATTACCTATTAGGCAAATCGTTCTGTCTAGAGACTGATCATAAACCCCTGGTTTCATTGTTGGGAGGTCAAGCGCTGGATCTTCTACCGCCCAGAATCCAACGCTTCAGGATGAGATTGATGCAGTTCTCATACACGGTGCAGTACGCTCCAGGGAAATCACTGTGGGTGGCAGATGCCCTGTCACGTTCTCCACTTAAAACCAAGCTAACCCCGGAGGAAACGGAGTTAATGGAGGACACGGATATTTACGTGAACAGTATTGTGGAAAACATGCAGGTGAAGCCATCTTTCCTCCAGACACTACGGGAGCAGCTGAAAGCGGACAGTGTGTGTGTGCGGGTCATGGACTTGTGCAGCCAGGGGTGGCCGCTGTATGCGAACCAGGAACCCTTACTGAAGAGCTACTGGCCAGATCGGTCCACACTAACAGTGAAAGATGGGTTGCTTTTAAAAGATTTGCGCCTTGTTATCCCCTCTGCCATGCGTAATGAGGTGTTGTTGAAATTACATGAGGGACATCAAGGCATCGTGAAGTGCAAAGCTAGAGCCTGTCAGACCGTCTGGTGGCCGGGACTTAGCCAGCAGATAAATGACATGGTTTTAAGATGCAGGACGTGCATCTCAGACAGAAGGAATCCTCCTGAGCCCCTCATCCCAACAGAATGTCCGGACCGACCATGGCAAAGAGTGGGCGCGGATTTATTTGAATTAAAAGGTCACACTTACCTCCTTGCTGTGGACTACTTATCCAGGTTTCTGGAGATCGCATTGTTGAAACATAGCACATCCAACGAGGTCATCACCCACCTAAAATCTTTCTTCGCCGCCATGGTATCCCAGAGGTACTGGTGTCTGATAATGGACCTCAGTTTTCAGGACAGTCTTTTGCGGCCTTTGCAACCGCTTATGGCTTCGAGCATGTCACTAGCAGCCCCAGGTTCCCGCAGAGTAACGGGGAGGCAGAACGTGCGGTGCAGACGGTGAAGAACCTGTTAAAAAAAAGTGCTGACCCGTACATGGCTCTTTTGGCGTACAGGACAATGCCACTGCAGAATGGTTATAGCCCCGCGGAACTTCTTATGGGACGACGGTTGCGGACCTCTCTTCCGATTCATCCTTCGCAATTGGACCCTGTGCAGCTGGACTGGAGGAGGCTCATGGGGAAAGAGGGGGAGAAGAGGGTGTATAATGGCGAAAACTACAATAGACGCCATCGGGCGAGGCCGCTGGGGGATGTGTTGCCCGGTGACCAGGTGTGGGTGACAGATATGAAGACCCCAGGTACTGTAGAGCAAAAACATTACTCGCCGAGGTCCTTCAAGGTGGATGTGCCCCAAGGGACTGTGCGGCGAAACCGTGTGCATCTGATCCCCCTATCAGAGCCTGACTGTGAATCAAACCCTGAGTGTCCGGAAAGTGTGCTAAGTAAGACCACTGAGGCCTTGCCATTTGCAATGGTCCTCCCGGAAGCCCGGCACACAGTGATGTTGTGAGGACCAGATCAGGAAGAGTTATTAACAAGCCGGACCGCTTTGGATCTGTGAAGATCAGTGTATAAATAACAATGTCATTTGGGGTTTATAGTAATCTGAATGTGGCTAAGTGAGCATTTGGTGTCAATGTACCAAGTTCGTAGCGAAGTGGGAGAAATTGAATGGACCTGGGTTTGCGTTAAGTGAAAGGGGGCCTTTTTGGAAAGGGAGATGTGGTGTATTCAATGGACTGTGTTGTCTTGCCTTAGCTAGTGCTCTTTGGGGGCGGGGGAAAGTGCATGACGCAAGGGCGTGAGACAGGAAGTTGTTGTGTAATGTATGTATGCTGGCCGGTCAATAAAGTTTGGAGTTGGTACCAACTGCACACAGTTGTCCCGCGTCTTCTTTCTTTGGTAAAAGAATACGACAATAGCTAGTATCTTTCATCTGCCCTTTATTTTCCCCTTGACCCACTCACCCCAGGCCTTCTTGAAACCCATGCGTTAACTTGTTCCATTCCTGTACTACTGGTTGTCTGAAATTTTTATTTATTTATTTAACATTTGTTGACTGGGAAAGTCCAAGTAGGACAGAGCCTATTTTCAGAAGAGGCCCTGGGAGAAACTCTCCAGATACATGTCTCTGGAATGTGAGAGGAAACCGGACTACCTGGAGGAAACCCACGAGAACACAGGGAGGACACGCAGGTTCTGCACAGAAGGCACCTAAGCCGAATATCAACCCAGAGAACTTCTTGCTGTGAGACGACAATGTTAACCTTTGCACCACTGTGCAGGCCGCTTATGTTGTAATTTCTTGCTTGAATACAGTAGTGCCATGGTTAGTTTTGTTTTCTCACAGCTCTTGATTCTCAGGTTTGTATCCCAGCTGCAGCACTGTCTGTGCAGTGTGTGTATAGTATTTCTCTCAGCGCATTTGGTTACCTCATTTATCCCAAAGATATGCCTTAACTTAACTGGCACTCATTGAAATTGTTTTTTCTTTTTGTTTGTGATGGACTGGTGATGGTGTCTTTTCCAAGATGTAGTGAGTGCTAAGTCAGACTTTGGTTTCCCAGTAACCCTGAGTAGGGTAATGTAGGTATCCTGAAATGAATAAATGAACTTTGCATCATTAATTTGGTCAAGTATGCTCTCTCCTTTTTCCTATGCCTAAAAAAAAAAAAATATATATATATATATATATATATATATATATATATATATATATATATATATATATATTGAACCCACATCCTGTCTCTCCTTCTTATCCATCCTCCACTATGAATAACCCGAATTTTGCTCTTATAACTGTTCCTGTACCCATCGTCTTTTACACCCTTTTTATATGTGGTACCTGTTCTTTGTATCCTCTTGAAGTGTTGATATTCTTATTCGTGTATGGGCACATAAACGAGTTTTCCTAGAATTTTTTTTTTTTTTTTATCTGATGGCTGTTTTCATTTACTGACACACCATGGCATACATTTGCTCATTTTAAGGTCACACCTTCCAGTTGGTATCCCATTTTGGGTTTATTAAAGCATAGCTGAAGTACTTTATACTTCTGTACAACTAACTTTAGGTGTCACCTCTCAGCCACTTTGTCATTCTCCTGAGAGCCTTCCAAAGGCTTGCTTCCTTATCCTCTATTGTCGGTTCTATTTTTAATGCCATACAGAGTTTAATCCTGTTCTTGGAGCTCCTTTTCTTGGCTAATCCAAAGGTACTGAAGATTACCATTTCCTGATCTGATTCTTGTAGAGGCCCACTAATCACTTTCCTTTTCTTTGAAGGGACTCCTTTAAGTGCTTTGTGACTTGCAACACTACAGACATAGTGCATCAAGCTGTTTGTGTGGCATGTGCCTCTTTTTATGTTGGTAAATGTAACAGGAAGCTGAAAGAATGCATTTCAGAGCATCTGTCTGAGATATGAAGGGGTATACTTACCCACTCTTTCATTAAACATGTTAATGATAGTGGTGTGGGACATTGAAGAGTGTCCCCCGGAAACCATTGCACTGGGAGACATCAACATTGACTGGAACACCTGTTCTTCAGACTCTCCTACTACCCACGCTAACCTACATGGGTTTACACAAACCATATCCTCTCCCACCAGCTTTAGTAAACCCAATAGCAAGGAAAGCACACTAGACTGGATACTTGTCAATGGCCATCCCCAAATGTACAAGTTAGGGACTCTGCCAGATGATCTAAGTGACCACTGTCTTACATTGTTAAGCTTAGAAATGACAACCCCAGTCAGCCCACCTACAAAACGATTAGAAGCAATAAAAACTTTAACCTTGATAATTTCCAAAAGGAACTCAAAGCGTGCCATTGGTCAGTCCTAAAACAACCTCCACTAGATGAAGCAGTGGACTACTTTAATACCAAATTCCTTACTATCCTTGATTTCCCTGCTCCAACCTGAACTCTTAAAACCAAAGCAAAAATTGCACCATGGCTTTCAAAACACACTAAAACTAAACTCTTACTTAGAAACAAAGCATGGGCCACATGGCGTGCTACAAAAACCCAACTAGACCAACTCGGATATCGTCAGTCAAGGAACAATATCAAAAAATCTATTCTAGATAAGAAAAGTTACTACGGCCATCTGCAACAGAAACACCAAAACAAACCTCAAAAGTTTTGGGCTGGAATAAACAAACTTCTTCACCCAGGCACACCTCCACCCCCATCCCATTCAGTAGCCAATCTCAAAACTCCGGAGGACACTGCAAATACCTTTAATAGCTTCTTCACGGTGACTATCCAGTCTCTAGCCAGCCAACTCACTCCCACCTGCTCTAACTTAAGTACTGACGTATCCAGTACAAAACCCTTCAGTTTTCAACCTGTACTGACTCATGTTATCAGAGCCCTAATTAAGAAACTAAAACCTACTAGTCTAGCTGCTGACCTCCTCCCTGCAGAGTATTTGCAAAAAGATCCAGACGCTATAGCATACCCTATCTCCATCTTGATTAACAGAACTATTTCTGAAGGTACCATCCCTTCATTTGGGAAAATATCCCATGTTATACCTCTCCATAAAGGAGGTAACTCCAAAGAACTGTCAAATTTCAGACCAATAGCCATTCTGTCATCCTAGCTAAAGTTATGGAGAAATGTGTCCACAAGCACCTTATGTACCATCTTATTCAAAACAAGTTATTGACTGACTCTCAGCACGGTTTTAGGCCACACCATAGTCCCACCTCAGCTCTCCTGACTTTCACTGATGTCATTAACCACAATCATAATAATAATAAACTTTTCTCTGCACTTTTTCTTGATCTCTCTAAGGCCTTTGATATGGTTAACCATCAACTTCTCCTCCACACTCTGAAGGCCATGTCCTTAGATTCCCACTCTCTCTACAGTGGTTCCATCCCTACCTTACTGGTAGACAACAAGCAATCCTGCGGCAGAACAAATATCAGAACAAATATCCACCTGCCTTCCCATCACTCTAGGAGTCCCTCAGGTCCCTATACTAGGGCCACTACTTTTCTACATATTTATAAATGATCTCCACTCCGTCATCCCAAATGCCACCTGCATTCAATATGCAGATGACTCCACATTGATCTGCTCGGCCAACCCTCAAACTTACTGTCACTAACCAAGAACACTTTCAACGCAGTTGAAAATTGGCTAGCCAGTCGTCTACTGATCTTGAATCCCAACAAAATCAAACTGTTTCTTTTCTCCC
This sequence comes from Protopterus annectens, assembly GCF_019279795.1. Classification (NCBI taxonomy): domain Eukaryota; kingdom Metazoa; phylum Chordata; order Ceratodontiformes; family Protopteridae; genus Protopterus; species Protopterus annectens. Next base: position 521,921,956 of record NC_056748.1, on the reverse strand, counting down.
CAACCCGCAGGTCCTCCCCCCATTCTTCACCATAAACTCCAAAAATGGCAACATCAGCTCTTCTGAAGAGCAAACCGAGCTCCTGGGAGTTATAGTAGACAATAACCTCAAATTTGGCATCTATATAAATCACACTATCAAGACCATTAACAAAAAACTAGGCGCCCTTTACAAGGTCAAACCTTTCCTTATGCCTCTTGCTCGCACTGCCATCGCCCGTTCCCACCTACTCTCTACCCTTCTCTATGCATCCCCTATAGTCACCTACCTGAACAAAACCGACCTTAAACTATCCTGCTATTACAACCACATCGCTAGATTTGCTACTGGCACAGTATTCAGGACACACCACTGTCACAATCTAAAGATGTTAGGGTGGCTTGAACTGCCTACTCTTCTGCAGTTCAACCAGCTCAGCTCATAGTAGCCCATAAAAATCCTCTACCAACCTGATAACACACTGATATATGACACATGATCTGATGAAGGAATTTCCAAAAGCGCTTATCTTATGTTTATTTGGGACATTACACCTATACTCGAATTAAGGAGAACTTGTTGAATTATTGGATTTGTTGCTGAACACCTTGTGCTTAAGAATCTCTTGTATGCCTGAAGTGCAGCTTGATTAACATTCGCAAAGTTTCTGTTTTGTGTTTAACAGAACAAGGAAATACCAGCGTTTTTTGTGCAGTGCTTCGTACTGTGAGTGAATTTGGAGCACCGACAGAAACTGTAAGCTTATCTGGTTTTAATAACTGAGTTCTGTACTTCCTTTGAACAATAACTCGTTTTTGCTAAAAGTATCGAGGCGTGATTCAAATGCATTAAAGGACTTTTACCGCAATGGCTGCATTTGTTAATTTTATTGCAATATGAACACTTGTGTTTGAATGCAGTAGCGGTCTTATTGAGAAGAAGTTGGATTATTTGGTGGTTAACCAAGCACTCAGAAACACTTTTAAAAGCAATTTTAATAATTTTAATAAATTATTTTTTACTTGAAATAGCTGTGGAGTAGCGGTGTGATTTTTCCTTTATTTAACCTGATAACACACCTGCTCTTAAATATCTGCCCCCATAGGGCCCTTTAGGCCATTACGCTCATCTAATAGACTACTGGTACTCTCCCTCAAAGCTAACAACTCTGTGGGGATGCTCTGTTTGTCAACTCTGTTGGCAAAATAATGGAGCCTTCTTCCTGCAGTCATTACCCAAGAAACCTCTCTGCCCCTATTAAAAAAAAACCTCAAAGACCATTTTAAATCACATTGGTTATGTCCTTGCCTTACCCCTGACTAGAACCATCTCTGTAACCTTTATTAGTTATCACTACTGTACATATCTGTCTATGTATGTTTTTTTACATATGAATTTTCTTTATGAATTGCTTGCCCTGTCAGTTTATGTATCATATGTGTAATACTTTTTTTGCTGTTACTTTGAATGCTTTTATGTGGAGCTTTTTCCCCGGGCCTCTGCTGAAAGTGGACATGTGTCTAGTCGGACTATCCCAGTCAAGAAATGTAAAATAAATTACTTTTTGAACTACTGCAAATTTAAATTTATGTTGAATAGTAGAGGAGGTGATATTATCAATAAGACAGATGCGGCTGAATATAAATGGATTGAAAGACTTCAAGCAGATAAACTTCCAGGATTAAATGCATTGGCAAGCATTAAACCTATTCTTAAACTTAAGCAGATGAAATTATAAATAAAAAAATAAAATATTCATAGTTTAGTAAAATGTTTTTGTATGGTTATATTGAAAAATGTTTTTATAATTGTTTTTTGAAATTATATATATATATATATATATATATATATATATATATATATATATATATATATATATATATATAAACTTGACAAGATTAATTGCTACTACAATCTACAAATAAAGCTTCAAAACAATCCTCAAAAGTTCTGGACAACCATTAATTCTACCAAGTAAAGGTAGTACTCCCTCCGCTACCTCAATAGACACATCAGACATAGCTACACAATTCAACAAATTATTTACTGAAACCATTCTAGCTCTGTCTAAGCAGCAAAACAATCCGTCCACCATGGAACCCTGCAGACCACATAGCAACAACACCACATTTCACTTCCAACGTGTCTCTACTGATGGGATAAGAAAATACTTTAAAAAAACTTAAGCCCACAACACTAGCATCAGACAAATTACTAGCAGAATTTCTAAAAATAGCTGCTAATGCTGTTGCCTACCCAATAGCCATTCTTATTAACAGTTCTCTGTCTGAAGCTCTTGTCCGCGAAATCTGGAAAATATCCCATATAATCCCTCTTCATAAAGGAGGTAATCCTTACAGAACTGAGAAGCAACTGACCAAAAGCTATTCTATCCCCTATAGCCAAAGTCCTGGAGAGATGCATACATACCCAATTTATGGACTACTTGTATACCAACAAACTCCTATCAACACTGCTTTTGTCCCGCCTGCAGCGTTGAGCCTCATAACATCCCTGGGCGGGCGTTAATTACACATTAACACACACCCTGTCGGGCATTATTGCTTGCTTATATTCCCTGTATTAAACAGCACCGAGTTAGAGTGTGTTTTAAATTTGTAGTTTCAAACATTTTTCCAGTAAGTAATGAAAAAAATGTCCAATTTAGAACATTTTCATCAGTAGAAATCTACTCAAACTTTTGTCCTTACTGTCAGTCAATGCACAATATCTACAGAAGTAAAAATCCTCTGAATAATCCCACACTAGTGAGATCTGTAACTGAGGACTGTAGCATCCACCCCCTTTAAAGTACAACACAGTACAGTATCAGCATCTGATTGCATTCTGTGGGAGTAGAACCCACAGCCTTCTGTATCAAAAGCAAGTATACTATCTGTTGTGCTACTAACAATGCTTTTAAATACTTAGCACAATAGTGATATCATTTGCTAAACAACAGTTGCATGTTGCAAACGGAGTCTGCATAAGCAGCACTAAACTTTTCTGAAGCTCTCAGCTCCTTGTGAAATGCACTTGACACACTTTCTGCACTTGACACTCAGCCATATCTGTCAACTTTGCAGCACAAGAAATCTGCAATTTTATGGGGGGGGGGGGGACAAAGGCTCAAAACCAAGGACACATTTTAAATGCTGCTTGTGCGTAGTCTTAGAAAGTTGCTAGATGCAGGTTTGGTATGATAGAAGACCACCCTATTTGTTTAATTGGGATCTTTTGACATAAAAATGGTTAAATTAGCCAAGAATTTACTGAAAAGGATCTGATTTGAGATGTAACACAGGTCATTTCCACCCAAATGAATTATTAATGCATCAGGTACCCTGCTAAAACTCTTGCTAGAATAAGTTACACACACACACACACACACACACACACACACACACACACACACACACACACACACACACACGCACAATGCATGTACAAAATGCAGCAGCTGGTTCGGATAGTCTGCGGGCCAGTTATGGAGAGCTAAAGGGCCAGATGTGGCCTGGGAGCCATTCAGTGCTCAGGTCTGCCCTAGAGCCTTTACAATCTTAGCCATGTAATAACCTGAGTATTCTTATTGACCATAGTTAGATGGTTGGTGCTAGCAGAGTGATTCTCTATGATCAGCACTGACTGCCCCTGTGTGTGAGGGACATAAGTTCCTCCCTGGGGTGAATTTACAGTCACACATCCAGAATAGGGTCATTGAGGAGCTCTGCTTTACATGGAGTGGGAGCTTATTCCAGAGTGGCAGTTGCTGGGAGATGTGTGTCTCTCCAGCTTGTTCTGTTTATGTTCAAGCTAGGTTGTGATCCCTTGAGTGAGTTATTCTTGTCCTATTTGTTTTGCGAATGTACAGCATTTCCATTAGGGCTGGATCCGAGACTACTCTGTAGGCCAGACAGAGGTCGCCTCTCAGCAGCCTGTATGATACAGAGTACAGTGGTAGGGCTTTCAGTCTTTCCATGTATGTCATGTTTTGAAGGCCCTAGATTCTCTTGGTCAGAAACCTCTGTGGTCTCTCCAGTTGCTACAGGTGTCTGGTGAGGTACATACAGAAGGGAAAATTGTAGGTGTGGTCTGATAAGGGTCGAGTACAGTGGAGCTGTGACCTCCATGGTCTTGGATATGATGTTTTTATTTATGAGATGTGCAATGTGGAATGCTTTTCTTTTCTGTGGACACACAGTGATCAAAGTTTAGATTGCTGTCAACCTGTGTTCCCATGTCTCCACCACTGGGTTTCATCTTAGAGGTGTGCTGCCAATGTCATGATTGGCAGAGGCTACTTCTTTGCCAAAGGGGATAATGAGGCATTTCTTTGCGTTGCGTTTTAGTTCATGAGTTTGGCACCAGTCATTTGTCAGTGTCAGCCCATTCTGTAATATGTTAACATCTTTGGGGGACTCTATGATGGCATCTAATTTACAGTCATCTGCAAATGTGGTAAGCCACAGACCATCTACCTTTACCTGGACTTCAGAGAAATAGATTTCAAACAGCAGAGGCCCCCTTCACAGATCCTTGTGGTACTCCACTGGTAACTGGTCTACTGATAAGAGGTGGACTCCCCAACGTTGGCAGTGTGCATTCTGTCAGTGAGCTAGTTGGCTACCATTAATGTATGGGTTAAACCTAACTAGGAGAGTTTCTCTGATACCTGAGTGGGGGGTATGTACTGTTCTGCCCTCATCCCAGGCTTTGGTGACATTCTCAAAGGCGGCCCCTAAGTTTAATAAGCAAGATCAGTGACCAAAGTCAGAGTGAAAACCTTAGCAACAGATCTAGGTATAGATCTGTTTTTCCTGTGGAAAAAAATTTCTTTGAACTGTGATGTCCAGCAAACTCTGGGGCTAGACACTTTGTAAACACTATTGGTGCAGTGTATAGTCCAAAGCGTAAGGCAGAGAACCGATAATGTGGTCCAGACATGCACAGCCTTAAACATCTGAAGTCTGGACGAAAAGGGATATGATGATAAGCATCTTAAGTCTAGTGTTGCCAGTAAACTTGAAAGAGGAAAAAAATCTAACAGGTTGTGAAGTGATATAATTTTGAATTTGGGCACTATCACAAACAGGTTTAGGAAAGAAAAATCCAGAACAGGTCTCCCAAGAATTTTCTTTTTTTGGCACTAAAAACATCCTTGAATGAAAACCTGTTCCAACTTTTAAAGGAGAAATTGGCTCGGTCACTGAGTCAAGATGTGTTGCAGGACAGGGGGGGAATAGAAAAGTTTTGTGTGGTGGATGAGTAATTACTCCCAGGAAAGGAGGAATGTCCTCCCACTGCCATGTATAACCTTGATGAATGGTCTTCAGAACCTATTTGTTTAAAACTGTAATTTGTCAAAGAGAAAAGTAGAGATTCATACTTTCTGGAAGGGAAAATGGGTTGCCAGGGTGGGAGGTAGGGGACAAGATTCCTTAAGTAGTAATTCTGAGTTGTTGGACTGTCCTTGTTTTTGAAGTGGTTCTGAATTCTTTTTGGAACCCCCCCCCCCCCCACTGCCATTTCTTATTAAAGTGTTTGTTTACCAGCATTCTGCACAGACTGTTTATTTTGATTCTTGCCAAAATTGGATGAAGAGTTGGAGAATCCCTTAGAAAATTTGGATGAAGGCTGAAAACTCTTGAGAGATTCTTTGCATCAGCTTACCCCTCTGATCACACGTTTTGATAACCTCAGCAGCGGAGAGGCTAACAATTAAATCTATACCAAAGGAGAATTTAAATCCCATTTTTTTCACGTCATCTGGGAGAGTCTAAGAACACAGTCAGATAAACCTCATCAAAACAGTACCAGTGGCAATAATTCTGGAAGAAATATCAAGAATCACTGTAAACAATTATTTGTGACCTCTGCCAATGAGTGAACTTTTTCAGACAAACAAAACTTACAAATGCTAGAACATATAAAAAACTCTCTCAGTGATATCATCAGCTCATTAAACATTTAAAGGTACATTCAACATATTAACATTGTAAAAATATTAACATTTTAAAAAACATTTCTGTACATGAAAAGAGACATGGAAGAGCTCTCTGATCATGTGGCCCAGGCAGGTATGACCCTAGCCCTGAGTAGCATCCTGCCTTCGCCCAAAATGATACCACAATATAAGGACAAAATGATTGACTTCAACAATTGGCTAAGCTTCTGGTGTCATTCAAAGGGGATCCAGTATCTGTCTGCCTGGGACGATATGATTGACAGACCACAATGCTTTGCCAGAGATGGTCTGCACCTGTCGCCTCTGGGATTCAGGTTACTGGCTAGGGCTCTTGCCACCCCTATAGTGCCTTTTTTAGGCAAAGTTCAAAGAACAAAACCACCACCGTAACAGGTACAAGCATGCAAAATTTGAAGGTAATGCTACTCCATGCTAGAAGTCTAAACCTCAAAATGCACTCTCTCGAGGCACTCCTAAAAATGGAGAACATCGATATCTGTGCAGTAACTGAGACCTGGTTCAAGGTTCCAGAGAGCACCCCTGCAATACCAGGCTACAACTCTTACCACAGTTTTCAGCTACCAAAGCAGGACCGAAACACTAAAGGTAGAGGAGTGTCAATATTCACCAAGGATATTCACACCACCAGGCTAGTTGCCCAACACAATGCGTCTGAAATTCTCCAGGTGCAACTAACACTAGATAAGACTGCAATCCAAATTGTAGCTTGCTACAGATCCCCCACCATACCCCAAGATTCTCACTACACCTTTCTAAACATACTGGAAAATATTAAGATAGAACCAAACACCCTGATACTGGGTGATTTTAACTACCCTGCCATTAACTGGGAAAGCTACTCATGTACCAACACCTTTGCCCAACGGTTCTTGGAATTCATAAATTCCAACACCCTGGATCAACTAATCCATAGTCCCACCAGGGGCTCCAATATCCTAGACCTGGTCATTACCAACATGGGAAATCGATGCTCCACACCTATGGTCACCCCCTCGTTAGTCATGTCTGACCATAAGCTAATCACCCTTAACATCCACATCCCACCCCACCCCCCAGTAAGGAAACCTCCATAAAAAACTTCTCCAAAGCCAACTTCATGCTACTCAAGTCAGAAGTGACAAACTTCATAACACCCATGCAGACGGGAGCTGAAAGTTCAACTGCTGAATCCTACACTAAGGCACTGTATGAGCACATCCACTCATGCATAAATAGTGCCATCCCAAATAGAACCAAGATGCTCTCATCCAAAAAAAAAGAAGCCAATCTGGTGGTCCCCTGCCATAAACAAACTTTACAACAAAAGGAAGAAACTGTTGCAGAAAAGAGGAAAATCCCAGGATGCAAAAAACTTCCTTACCAGCCTCAGTAAGAAACTGAGATCCCTCATAAAATCCTCCAAAGCTAGTTACGAAAATAAAATTGCCAAAGATTCCAAAGACAACAACAAGGCATTCTATAACTATGTCAAGAATCTAAATGGCAATGCTCAGATCTGCTCTGAGCTAAAACAGAATGGCATTAAATATACCGATCCTAAGGATATTGCCAATATCCTGGCAGATCGATTCAGTGCCAACTTCACCCCCCTCTCACCCCCTAAATGGCCCATCTCAATACCAGAAGATTGCCAAATTCAGGTAATAATGGCCACACAGGTAAAAAACGCACTCTCCAAAGCTAAGAATACAGCATCCATGGGACCAGATGACATCCCGGGCTGTGTACTGCATGAACTACAATATGAACTGGCACCTCACCTAAGTGTCATGTTTAACCATAGCCTCACCTCAGGTTTTGTGCCCACTGAGTGGCGCACAGCTACAGTTATCCCACTCCACAAGGGGGGATCCACCTTGGATCCCAGAAACTACCGTCCCATCAGTCTGACAAACCTTATCTGCAAGGCCATGGAGCGTATTATCATGGAACTTATAAACAAAGACATTGGCAACCTTCAAACACTGGACCCCACCCAGTTTGGGTTTGTGAAGGGCCGATCTTGTCTCCTGAACTTGATTGACTTCTTCAAATCAGTCTCCAGAGCCATGGACAAGGGTAAGGTGGTCCACACAGCCTATCTAGACCTTGCCAAGGCCTTTGACACCATCCCCCACTCTGGAATCATAGATAAACTTACTAAGCTGGGCATTAATCCCTACGTCACCCAATGGGTTGCTAACTGGCTTACTGATAGAACCCACACTGTAAAAGTAGCCAACTCCAAATCCAGCTCCAGACAAGTGACAAGTGGCGTACCTCAGGGTTCAGTCCAGGGACTGCTCTTGTTTGGCATCTACTTCTCTGAAGTACAGGTCAACATTAAGGGACTCTGGATAACAAAGTTTGCAGATGACTGCAAACTGGGAGCCATTATTGAATTCCCAAATGATGTGGATACTCTACAAAAGGACCTTACAGAAACAGATGCTTGGTGCCAGAGCCATGGGCTCAAGCCAATGCCAAGAAATGTATAGTTATCCCCTTTGGGAAAAAAACATGCATCCGTGAATTACCATATAGGTGGCAGTACACTAAACACTGAAAGTTTGATAAGAGACTTAGGGACACAGGTGGACAGTGGTATCACCTTCGATAACCACATCGCCACAACAGTCAGGAAATCCTTCTATGTGGCACACCTCATCACTAAGGGCTTTTCATCCAGAAAAAAGGAGGTCATTGTCCCACTGTACTCATCCCTCATTAGACCCATTATAGAATACAATGCCTCGTTTGGTATGTACCACTCAAGACATCTGCAACAACTGGAAAGGCCACAGAAATACCTCACTAAAAGAATCACAGGCCTAAAGCAGATGCCCTACGCTGACTGCCTTAAAAAAACTCAAGCTATACTCTGTCGCATATCGTCTACTCAGAGGTGATCTTTGCTTAACATACAAGGCCATGTCAAACCCAGAGCTGTTGGACATGCTACACTTAAAGAAATCCCAATCCCTCAGAGCCACACGCTCCAGGGATCTAAACCTTGTCATCACAATAAACAAAACATGCTGGAGGGATAGGTTCCTGACCCACAGACTCCCCAGGCTCTGGATGGAATAGATTGCCCATACATGTCAAGCAGAGTGCCTCTTTGGTCCTCTTCAAAAGGAACCTTGACGATTGGATGGGAGAAAGGAAATTCACCCCGGGGATCATGTCAGTCGCCCTGCTAGACAGGGGTCCAGGGAAGTAAATAGTGTGGGAAGAAATAGCCAGGGAATTGTTATGGCTAGGTTTGTATAGGCCCTAGGGCTGATAGCCTAGTACCAACCTATGAACAACTATATGAACATAAACAAATTCACCCCTATTTAAAATCTGTCCTGAATTAATTTATATGCATGTATATAAAATACATATAAAACAAACAATATATATTTAAAAGTATATATTTATATGTAATGCATCAGTTTATAATTCAGTATCATCTCTCAAGAGATTTCTTTCTCAAAACACATTTAATACAACAGGAATCATTGAGTCCTGGATAAACAAAGGCATAATAGATTGATACAGATTCTGAATACAGAGACATATGAAAAAGTTTCTATTAACGAATTTAATGGAGCAATAAGAAAAGTACAGTATCTCATTAATGAATTGTTTACTGAAGGCAGAATTGATGTTGATATGTATAACTATTTGAGCATGGTTTCTCCGGTTACCCCTGTTATGTTTGGATTACCCAAAATCTATAAGGACTTAGAAAATCCACCCTTTCGTTCCATTGTGGATGGCAGAAAATCTATGACATATGGGTGTGCGAAGATGGTTCATTTCAAATTAAGGAAATTTTTGGGTACTGAAAAACAAATTTGTCAGAATTTGTGGGATTTCTTGAGTTCCTTGAGCAAGGTTAACTTTAATGAATCTTATAATTGTTTAACAATTGATGTTAAAGACTTGTACTCCGTGATCCCACAAACATTGGGTGTTGAATGGGTAAGAGAATTTTGGTTTACAAAGGTGCATCCAGTGAAGAAATCAACCTTATTGAATATTTGCTAGCCGTAGTATTATTCAATAATTATCTCATTTATAACGGTGAATATTATCTCCAAAAGACCGGGGTTGCCATGGGTTCACCTTGTGGGGGAGCTTTTCCAACTGCGTTATGGCACCGTGGGAGAAGGTTATTCTCTTTGAGCTACCCCTATATAAAGGAAAAGTTGTCTGGTATACCCGGTTTTTGGATATTTTCATAATTTTGGATGGAAACTGAGACAGCTTTAACCTTAGTGAATTTTATGTCAACTTCCACATCTTTTTTAAGGTTTACTTTTGATTTTGACACTGAGGCAATTTCTTACCTTGACGTTATGTTAAGAAAGGATAGAATTGGAAATAGATATATAGCAAAGATTTATCGTAAACCCACATATTCAAATGCATTTTTACATGTTGGCAGCTCTCACCCCCTACATGTGAAAAGAGAGGTAGTGAAAGGACAAATGGTTAGAGCTGCTAGGATGACTACCTTAGATACAGATTTTATTGCTGAAATCGATTTATTAAGAGATATGCTCATTAAAAGAGGATACCTCACCTTATTAGTCGATGACATTATTGGTGAAGTTACTAACAAAAGATATAATGGTTGGTTTAAGCCCATTCTTGATGGACCCGTTACGTTGGATCTAAGTAATGATTGTGTAGGACTGCTAGATGAGCAGCATTTTGACACCATGAATTCAGGAACTAGTAGCATCGATATTGATCCCTTTCCTTTAAAATTTATCACCACATTTTCTTTGGATGCTTATTTTTTGAAGGAGATTATGGAGAAGTTCTGGTTTGTCTTGATGGAGGACCCTGTAATTCACCTTAAGATACCTTATAAGATGGCAATAGTGTTTAAAAGGGGTAGGAACCTAAAGAATATTTTAGACAATAAATTATGTTGTCCACCCTTGAATGCAGGTATGTGGAAATGTGGAAGATGTAGATTTTATAAATTCATTACAGTTACTAATTTGTTTTTCCTTAATGATAGTAATTTTAAAATTAAGGAAAAGTTTAATTATGAATCTGCCGTGGTAGTCTATGTTGCTAAATGTCAGGTATGCCCAGGATTTTATATAGGCAAAACAGAGAGACACTTATTTATTTATTTTATTTTACATTTGTTGACCGGGCTAGTCCAGCTGGATATATGTCCATTTTCAGTGGAGGCCCGAGGAGAAAAGCTCCACAAGATACAACAACATAAAGGTCACAACAAATGCATTAACAATAGGATTTGGTACATAAGTGTTTTTTTTTTTTTTTTAAAAAATATTACAAGCCTAAGAATATATATTTTATATTTCAGTAGGGAAAGAAATATTTTTCTAAGAATTAGATGAACACGACTTAAGACAAATTGCATTAGAAATGGTATATTACAAATCTTTATAACATATTACAAGCCTAGGATTTTATATTATGTATTCTGTTAGAGAAAGAAAACTTAATATAAGACTAAACTAGATACAACTATTAGTTTATATTAAATAGGTACTAAGGTCACATATAAACCTAAGAAAGAAAAACACTAGAGATAAATGGATAGAGTATAGAAGATAAACATACAAGGATGCATTTATAGTGTTCTTTATCACCGAAGTTGCGATCATATATGAAGGTGGTTGACCATACCACAATATATACATATTTACAAGTGAAAAAAATCTTAAGAAAGGTTAAGCTCACTAGAATTTAATGAGTAAACACAAGACCATGATCTTGAGAGACTAGGAATCGTGGGAGTCTAGTTAATGGTCTGGTGCTTAGTCTGGGTTGACACAGGGGCATAGCCAGTGTGATTTGAGGTAGGATTTGAGCTTGCTTTTGAATAAGCTGGCAGAGGATATTGAGGTTAGCTGGCTTGGGAGGATGTTCCAGGCTTTACCTACTGTATTGGAGAATAAGGTGTCACCAACTGAATTGTTGGATTTTGATATTTGTACAAGTAGTTTATTAGACGAGTGTAAGGTCTTGAGATTGTTATAGGGGATGACTAGGGAAGTAAGTACGGGTGTATTTTGAGGTAAATACAGGATCTTGTGGGCTACTATTAGTTGATTAAAAAGTATTAGATTTGGCAACTCTAACCATCCTAGCGGATTCAGGTTGATAGTGATGAATTCTATAAGAGGACCCAGCTGCAAATCTGGCAATATTGTTGTAGGAGGATGAAAGTTTACTCAGATTACTTCTACATATTTTGGTATAGATAGGGGAGGCATAGAGCAGGGTAGAAATAAGGTGGGTGCGAGCAATGGTAACCCTGGCTGGAGGTGTTAGAAAGGGTTTGATTCTATAGAGGGAACCTAGTTTCTTGTTTACTGTTTTAATGGTGTTATTAATGTGAGGTTCAAAAGACAAGTTATTATCTATTAGTACTCCCAAGTAGTTTGGTGGTTGGCTCAGGAGATATTATAGTTCAGTTATTTGAAGTAATAGTAAAGTTAAGTGGGGAGGTTCTGCGGGTGGGGGTAAATAGTAGCATTTTTGTTTTTTTGGGGTTAAGGATAAGATGTCTTTGTAGGAGCCAGTTTTCAACTGTACTAAAGGTCTTTTGGGTTAGTGACTGAAGTTCTGATTGAGAAGTAGCAGAGCATATGAGTGTGGAGTCATCAGCGTATTGGATACAATCGGCTTGTGGGATTACAGAATGGAGGTCATTTGTAAAGATGGAGAAGAGTAATGGACCCAATATAGATCCTTGCGGGACCCCTAGGGCAACTGGGAGGTGGGAAGATAAAGTACTTTCCCATAGTACAGCCTGTTGTCTATTTTGTAGGTAAGATTGGAACCACTGTATAGTATGGGTGTCCAGTGACAGGTTTTTGAGCGTGTCTATAAGCAGTTGGTGGTTAACCATGTCAAATGCTTTAGACAGGTCAATAAATAGGGCTGAGGATAGAGTATCATTATTACGTTTACTGTTAATATGATTAGTGAAGGATAAGAGAGGAGAGGTGGTGCTATGAAATGGTCTAAAGCCATGTGATTAGTGAAGGATAAGAGAGGAGAGGTGGTGCTATGAAATGGTCTAAAGCCATGTTGACAGGGTGCTAATAAATTGTGATCAAGTAGGTAGGTTAACAGTTGTAGGTGAATACATTTTTCCATTATTTTTGCTAAAGGAGATAGAATAGCTATGGGCCTGTAATTGGACAACTCCTTGGAGTTACCACCTTTATGCAGGGGAATTCGGAAGTAGTTCTGTTAATGAGGATCGATATGGGGTAGGCTATGACTTTAGCAGCTTTTTGCAGGTAATTTGCAGGTAATAGATCAGCAGAGAGTGCAGTGGGTTTAAGTTTCTGTATGAGGTTACAAATTAGTGAAGTGGGCACTGGCAGAAAATGAAATTGAGGAGGATTATTGGTAGAGGTTGCGGGAGAGCATGGGGTGCTAGGGGATAGCTGGTTGGCTAGGGATTGTATAGTTTCAGTGAAAAAAGTATTAAATGAGTCAGCTATTTGGTTGGGATTGTTGTGATCAGAGCCATAGGGAGTGGGAGTACTTGAGCATCCAGGGTGTAGGAGGTTATTGATACCTCACCAGAATTTTTGGGGATTATTTTGGTTGTTTTGTTGTAGTTGGTAGTAGTAGTTTCTTTTATCGGCTAATATGGCTTTTTTGGTTTCATTTCTTAGCTGTCTGAATTGCAGATGATCTGAGGGCTTTTTGTTGAGTGCCATTTGGCCCATGGTTTATTTCTTTGGAGGATTTTTTGTTTGGTAGTTTTGGTGAGCCATGGTACTGGTTTGGTTCTAATTCTAACTTTGCGTAGTGGGGCATGGTTGTCTAAAATGGATAGAAATTTAGAGTTAAAGTATTTCACAGCATTATCTATTGAGAGGTATTTCAGGGGTGACCAGTTACAGGTGCCTAGTTCAGCTTGAAAGTGAGCAGGGTTAAATTTTTTGTTAGTGCGAATAGTTCTACAGATAGTTGAATTTGGGACTTCAGTTTTTGTTCTGATTAGATAGGTAAGCAGGTGGTCACTTATGCCCTCAGGGAGGGTGCCTGTTTTATAGTTTAATTGGGGAGTATTAGTGAGTATCCAGTCAAGGGTACTAGTTTTGTTGTTAGTTTTATTGGTACGGGTAGGGGATGTTATAGTTTGGGTAAAACCATATAAGTTGATATGAGTAGAAGGCTGCTCAGATATACAGGAGTTCCAGTTAATGTTAAAATCTCCAAGTATAATGGTTTCTTGGGGGTAGTTGCTTGAGAGCCAGCTGATGATAGCCTCTAATGTGTTGATGTTATTACCTGGGGGAAGATAGACACATGATAGATATATGGCTTTGCTTTTGTTAAGCTGAATCTTAGTTAGAAGAATTTCTGCATTGTTGCAAAGTGGAGGTTTGGGGTCTAGCAAGGTAACCATTCTTATAAAGTATGGCTACGCCTCCACCTTTTTTAGTGTTACGGTCATGTCTTATGATATTATAGCCAGGGGGTAGAACTGTACTGTCTTGTATTGATGGTTTAAGCCATGTTTCAGACAGACAGAGGATGTCAAAGGAATGAATATCAATAAGGGCATGCAGGCGAGTTATTTTATTATTGATGCTACGAATGTTAAGATGAGCTACCCGGAGAGAGTTGGGGGGGCTTGGTAAGTGTTTGTGAGATTGAAAATGTTTGTATCAGGCTGTGTCGCTGTGATAGTGGTAGGACCTAGGTTTGGGTGTATATCACCATCTAACAAGGAGTGGACCTGAACTTTTAGGATGAGTTGTAAAAGTTTAAAAATTAGGTTCTTCATTTTTCTAGCTAGTGGGTTACAATGAGAGATGTGATGGAGTCTATGAAATTTGGCTGCTGAGCACTTAGCTGGGCTGGAGAGGTTGCTAAGACTGTGAGTGGAGCTAGGAGTAAGGATATAGGTGTATGTGTTGTGGGTATGAAGTCCTAGGAATGTATGGCGTTCGTAGAGAGTAAGTAGATAGGGTATGATAAGTATAGTTAGGAGTAGTAATAAAGGTAAGGGATTTGTAGGGTCCTTGGGCCATTAGTTTAGGTATTAGTGGTGGAATGTAGGGATATTTGTGGATAGTGATAGCGTAATGGATAATGGTAGATGAGTGATTTTTTTACAGGGGAGGAGATAGGGGTTAGTGTGAGAGTATAACAGAGGTGATAACACTTTAAGGGGAGGAGTTAGAGGTTGGTTTTATTGTATAGGGGTGTGGCAGTTAGTGTAAGTTTAGGACCACTGGGGGCGGGTGGAATTTGGGGGCAGGGTAGGGGAGCGGAGTGAGCCCGCAGGGCGAACGGAGCGGGATGAGCCACCGAGGACTTCACCCAAGGAGAACAATCAGAGGAGCAGTAAGCAAAGGTAAGTAAAGGTGGGGATGGTGAGATGACACAATGCCTTGATGATAGAATATACAGAGAGGGTTGGCAGAAAAGAATATAAGAAGAAAGAGAGAAAAGAGTGTGAGTGTTAGCTCTTACAGTATATTGGAATCAGAGAGCCTGTAAGTTACTTAAAGTTAGAGTCAGAATGGAGGTCTAAAGGAAACTGTTGCCCTCTAGTGGACAAAGGCTGTATAGCAGAGGTAATATATATTGAGATAAAAGATGGCAGGGCAGTAAGTATACTATAAAGGTTGAATAGGAGAGAGTAAAATACCCGTAGTCTGAGGGTGGAAGGGGAGACTGGTATGGGAGCAGTTGGTAAAGGTTGCTGGCTGTCCTGGCTGGTGAGAGTAAACTTACAACCTAGGATATCTCACACTAATTGTCTATAGACTTTGGTGTAAAGTACATACTTTCACTTATGATTAAATCCCCCTGGGGACTGTTGCAGAGGGAAGGATAGGTTAAGCAAACACTTTAAGCAAAGAGTGTATGAACATCAATATACTGTTACAAAATCTAATTCCAACAATGCCTTAGCTAAGCATGTGCTGGGTAATCCTGGGCATCACTTTCAATACTTCATTATTGATCAAGTTAAGAGAACATCTCTGGGTGGACCATGGCAGCTATTACTTGAAGAGAAGGAACTTTTTTGGCAACTTAGACTTAATGCCTTTGTTTATCCAGGACTCGGTGATTCCTGTTGTATTAAATGTGTTTTGAGAAAAATCTCTTGAGAGATGATACTGAATTATAAATAGATGCATTGCATATAAATATATACTTTTAAATATATATTATTGTTTTTATATGTATTTTATATACATGCATATATATTAATTCAGGATAGATTTTAAATAGGGGCGAATTTGTTTATCTTCATATAGTTGTTACAGAAATGTTTTTTAAAATGTTAATATTTTTAAAAATGTTAATATATATTGAATGTACCTTTAAATGATTAATGAGCTGATGATGTCACTGGGAGAGTTTTTTTTATATATTGTAGCATTTGTAAGTTTTGTTTGTCTGAAGAAGTTCTCTCATTGGCAGTGTTCGAAAGCGCTTGCGCTTACTTTATTTGCATGAAGTGTTTTGGAGTATACCCTTGCCTTTGTCGTTTTTCCAGTTTGTCGTGGTTTTCGTTTTTTAATTATTTGTGACCTGTAAAATGGAAGAAATTAAACCATTTAAAGTAGATTCTTCCTCACAAGAAGAAACTACAGCTTAATATTCATCATACTTTCACAATTTGTCAGAATAAACTTTAACATATGAGCCTGACAATTGAAAAATCTGAAAATGAAAGTAGCAGAAATATATACTTTTTCCCCGTACTTGTCCGTAAGGAACTTAATACTACATTCTGTTTGCCATTTTAGGCGCAGCTGGCTGACACTCAGGAAAATTGCTGGCAGTGACGCACACACATCCTCTAAAGCTGACAGAACTGGAGGAATGGATGAATGTTCAGGAAATTCATTCTTTACAGCCCATAGTATTTTCTGTGGGATTGAGAATCCTCAGTGTTCTCCCACTGAAAACACTGCAAGTTCTAGAAATAGTCCCAGAAAAAGAGAATCCGCACAGGAAGAATAAGGAACTGGGCTCTACTTTGAGTCTGACTCAGAAATCGGAGGAGAAACCCCTGTGTTGTCCCTTCATCCTCATGTCCAGATTCAGAATCTTGAATCTCTACAGGAAAGGAGGTGTATCACTTTCTTTTACCAGAAACCATCTTATAAGAGGGACCAATAGCCTGAAGTAAACCTTGAGCCCGTCCCTGTAAACTACTCTTCTCTAAGGAAATTTGAGGAGGAGTAGATACATGCTTTGATTTATTTTTCTTTCTGACAGGAGGAATGGGGCCAGTAGTGTTGTCAGTGGCAGCAGCAGCTACCCCAGGGCTGGGCACAACATTCTGACTAAACAGAGAAGCCTTCCCTGTTCCATCTCTCAGGACTGACAACAGTGGCTTTCCCTTGCCCACTGAAGGGGACCCCCAACAGCCAGAGAGAACATTGCTGACCAGCAGTCCATTGTGGCTGTAAGTTCTACATCAGAGGGGTAAAAGATGACTGGTCTGAGGAACCAGCATTGATCACAGCAGAGTCAGTCAGCTGTGGTAAATTGCTAGCCTACTGTGTTGGTAAAAGCTGTTTGGCTTAATTTTTTCTTTCTATGACTTGAAGGAGGACTGGTCATGGGGCTGGTAGTTTGTTGGACAGTCAAATCGAAAGTAGTGCCCGTTTCCCAGGGAAAAAAGCCACGTAAAGTGGTAAAAATTAAAAGTTTTTAAAAGCCAGTTTTTCTCACAAAAGCAGAGTAAAAAGCACTTTAATGCAGTTTGCCACCCCCCAAAAGTAAAACATTTTCTCCACAAAAAAAAAATTGTTTTTCAACTGCGTTAAACAACTTTTAAAACTGACAAAAAATGTGCTCCAGTTTTAAAAACAGTTAAATCTCATTAACAGTCCATTAAAACGATACATATTTATGTGGAAAGATTTTCACCAAAAGTAAATCTGCCCTGCAAAAGCATAGTACAAGCCAACTGTCAGTCCTTAAATGCCTGCAGAAGAGCTCGGTCTTCAGAGGCAGGAAAGCTCTAAGGAACTTTGCACCCAAACCTGTCTTTATAGGCAACTCGGCTTGAGCTGCCTAATGGTATGGGCATGTTGAAGGTGCCATGTAGCTTTGGAAGCTGGCTGGCTGATGCACCCTTGGCAGGATGTAACCCATATAGCTAAGGCTTCTGCGGCAGTGGTCAATATAATGAAGATCACTAGGTCTTGCATATAATGACATCAGTTGGGATTTTGGACATGTAGCTACACAAGGTTCAGTGCTCTGTATAATCAATTCCCTTACCTTGTTTCTTTTAATCTTTGTTTTGTCAAGACCTCCTGTTTGCCTGTACCTCACCTTTCTTTCACCCTAGTTTAATTCATAGTCATTCTGGATTGCAGCAAGGTTGTCCCACGTGGATAGAAGTCAAGTCTCAGTAATTCAGAGGTTTTCTTTTTGCCATGTCCTCCCCCCTCATCCCCCCCGTGAATGTTTTGTAGTCCATTATCTACCTTCCTAGTTGTTGTGTTGACAAAGGTAAAGTCACTGCACATTTCAAACCCTTGCATAGCCTTGATATTTCCCATGCCTCTCTGTATGTTTTTTTTTTTTTTTACTTTTTCCTGCCAACTGCTTGGTGCCTAAATGTGCATCTCCTGGCATCCGCAGTAAACTTTCTTTCTGTGTAGCCTGTCCTGTCTAATCTCCATGTTGAATGCTTGTTGACTTCATTTTGCCTTGTATGCCCATTTCACATTGCTTGCTTACAAGTCTCAAATCACTAGAACTCTTCTCTCCCATCCTTGTTGCAGTGTTTACTAGGCTGCCTGCTTGTGCTTGCTTTCCTACTCACTTTTCCTAAGCTGTTCATCGTGTCCACAACATATCTGAAGTTCAGTCATCTTCCACTTGTGCTTAACCTGTCAAACCTCTGCATGAGAATGTAGATGTTCTTCGTCTTTCACTGTTGCAGTCATCACATTTGGATTATCTGCCTGCAGGTAGCCCTCAGATGTCCCGAATACCAGATACTTAGTATTTCTGCATTGGATGTTGTCACTTCGTCCCTGATGTCAGGTCATCAAGGGTATAAAAACAAGGAAGCCAACGCCATTACATCCAGTCTTTCTTGCCAACGATGAGCCAGAAACAGTTTACAAGTGCCGGTTGGCTGCTACCTGAATTTTCATTTTCGAGTTGAATAATCCTGAAGTCTTCTAAAGCTAGGTACCCCATCGGGGATCCTTTTTTCTTGCTCTAACCAATGTCCGTAAAAGTTAATAATTGTCTTGCCTGTGGAAAGCAAATGCCTCATAGAGATTTTCATTCTTACTGTGTCACCTGTTTAGGCCCAGACCACGACATCCCTTGCTGTCGGTTTTGTGCCTTGTTTAATGCCCGAACCATTCGTCATTGGGCTCTCTTTGTCGCTAAATTCTTTCACTCTCAATCTCCATATTCTGAAATGGCTTCAGTGAGCCATCCGACTACTGATTTTCCAAAAAAAACATAAGGATAAAGACAGAGACAGACTGCATAGGTCCAAAACTGCCGATGACACTTCCATTAAGCTAGCTGCCAGTCCGCCGGTACTCATTAAGGTGCCTTTGCAGCCCCTGATGCCCACTTCAGTAGATTTGCAGGCCTCTGCTGAGACCCATTTGGAGTCTGGTATGCCACGAGATGCTTCTTTGACTATGGAACCAGTGGATGTCTCTACCTTGGATGGGTCCGGAGCCGCTGTGCAGGCACCGGCTTCTGAGGCAGTTTTTCGCTCTACTGATGTTCGAAACAAACCAACTTAATTTCTAACCAAACTACAGAGTTTCTTACGTCCAGAGTACGCACTACACCTAGAAAACCAATGACCAAAGCACATGCTCAGGCATCCATGCCACAAAAACAAATGCTTAGAATGGCTGAAGACCTTATTACGCTGATTAGGGGAAGTCAGCCTTCCCCCTGCAAAGAGACAAAGAATCCAGTCCCTTTCAGATTCTACAGACCAAGAGTCTGAAGACTCTGACCTTTCTGATTATGAAGATAAGCCCTTATCAGCCTATGAGGATTCGGATGCAGAGGAATCCATTCCCTCTGCCTCCCCTCCAGAGGATTTTTCTTTTGGTGAAACCTTGCATACTTTAAGAGAGCATTTCCATTGGGAATGCCAAGACTATCCTCGGTCCAAAAAGAGACTCAGAGAATTTAGAGTTGCCTCAGCACAAGCCTTTAGCTATATCCCCTGTCCTGGATGTTGTGGCTGATGTTTTCATGGAATCCAGCCTTACTCCTGATACTTTACCTCCTGCCTCTAGGAAACCAGACAGATATTACAGGGTACCTGATACTCGCACATTTCTTTTCAAGAATCCTACTGCTGCCCCAGAGATCATTTCCCAGGGGCCTAAAGGTATTAAGGCTACTACAGCCAAGAATCCCACCCCTTCAGACAGAGATTCCAGAGCTTTGGACAGATGGAGTAAGAAGGTATATACCTCTGCAACTCTTGCTGTCAGGGCATTGAATTGCCAGTTTCTCATGCTGAAATACCAGCAGCATATTATGGAACTTATTAAACAAAAAGTGGTAACCTTTCTAGATTGTGCAGAAAATAAAGAATTGCAGGAGCTTATGCTCTCTGCAAGCCAAGTCAGTAAGCATACTTTGCAGTGTGGCTTTGATGCCCTAGAAGCATCTTGCAGGGCAGCAGTCACTGGCTCTGAATTGAGAAGACATGCTTGGCTGAAGCAGCAGACCTTGCCAGACAATGTTAAATCTAAATTACTAGATGCTCATTTGAATAAGCACGGTTTGTTTGGCACCAAAGGAGGAGGTTCTTAAAAAGATGGAAGAAAAAGATAAATCTATGCAGACTGTTAAAGAATTCCTGAAAGTGCAATCCCTAGATTCAGTAGGCATTGTCCTTCAAAACACTGGTACTTTCCAACCCCCTCCAGGCCTTCCCAAACAAGACCCAGGGGAAACAGACCACCCAGAGTACAGTCTCAGGGTATGCAGAGATCTAAGAAATGGAGTGCCCCCACCCCTAAAGCAGAGAGTGGTAAGCCACCTCCTTATGGAAAAAGCTCACAATGACTTCTTTACTCCACTCCCCAGTCCTGCCCAATTGATTGTGCCCCTAGGAGGAAAACTTGCCCTTCATGCAAAAAATGGATGTCCATCACTCAGGATCAATGGGTCCTCAACATTGTATCCCAGGGGTACAAATTTTATTTCCATTCACTGCCTACCCCAAGCAGGTTTCTAGACCTTCCTCCAAACCAGTGGGCAGAGGCTCAAAACCAAGTACTTTCCCTGCTCAATATCAGCTATTCGGCCTGTTCCAGTAGAACAGAGGGGTGAATTTCAGAGCAGGGTCTATGCATTACCAGTTCTCTGCACTTCCCTTTGACTTATCTGCTGCACCCAGAGTATTCACAAAATGCCTGGCTTCAGCCATTGCATACTGCAGGCAGAGAAATATACAAATTGAACTGTACTTGGACTACTGCCTGATTCAGGTGGACAGTCAGGAATTGCTGCTTCAGCACCTGACATTTGTAAAAAGCCTTCTCACTTCATTGGGTACACCCTCAACAAAAAGAAATCACAACTGGTACCTAGTCAAAAGATTGTATTCCTGGGAGCAAGCTTGGACACAACTTCCCAGATGGCATTCCTCACTTCAGAAAAACAGGTCTATCTGACAAACTACTTCAAACTAATGGCCATCAGAACCCAGCTATCTGCAAGAAAAATACTGCAAGCCCTAGGGTTCATGGCCTCATGTATACTGCTGATTCCATATGCAAGGCTGCATATGAGAACTTCAATGGTATTTAAAAAGTCTTTGGTGCCAACATTCTCAGGACCTGGAAACAGTGATTCCTATCATACTTTGTCTAATGGCAGAGTTCCTTTGGTGGGCAGAAGCATGCAACTACAACAAGGGACTGCCTTTTACTCAACCCCACTCTGCCCAGACCCTGACTACAGATGCATCAGACTATACATGGGGGTCTCACATGGCAGGCAAATGTATTCAGGACCACTGGAGCCCAAGTCAAATTCATCTGCACATCAACCAAAAAGAGATGTTAGCTGTACAGAATGCCTTGACAGCTTTCAGATCCCTACTCCTTCCAGGACAACTGCTGATAAAAACAGACAACACCACAGTTATGTGGTACATCAACAAGCAGTGGGGAACTCATTCTTACCCACTCTGCAGGTTTGCCATGGCCCTGTGGAACACTGCCTTGGACATCTAAATCCATCTACAAGCTCAGTTCCTGCCAGGCAAACAAAATTCACTGGCAGACGACTTAAGCAGAAATCTCCTAGACCCACACGAGTGGAAACTGGAGCCCAGCACCTTCAACCTTCTGATTCAGAAATGGGACCCCAGAGGTGGATCTCTTTACCGCCCCCTACAACCACCAGCTAAGCAAATTCTGCACCAGGAATAGCAGGGCCTGGAAAGTGGATGCCCTATCTTTTCAGTGGGAAAACCTCTCAATCTATGCCTTTCCCCCTCTGTCCCTTCTCTCAAGAGTATTGCTCAAGATCAAACAAGACAGGCAAAGGACAATTCTGATTGCCCCGGACTGGCCACACCAGCACTGGTACCCACTCCTGTGCAGCCTGACAACAGTGCCACCCTGGCACCTGCACCAGACCCCAACCCTGCTCTCTTAGCAGGAGGGACAGATTTTGCATCCACAATTGCAAACCCTAAATCTTGCAGCCTGGATTATTCCTTGAATACTCCACCAGCAACCCTAAGCAAACCGGTGCTGGACGTCATCCTTGAAGCCAGAAGCCCCAGTACAAGGAAATCCTATGCTTATAAGTGGAAAGGTATTTTTCTTGAATTCAGTCTAAAGGAAAGGACACAGCACTGCCCTCCTTACCTCTAATCCTGGATTATCTAGCAGAACTACTCCACAGAGGCCTATCCTCCTCCTCCATTAAGATCCATGCCACTGCCATCTTGACTCATTGCAATACTGAGTCACCTCTATTCTCTTACCATCTCATCAAACAGTTCCTGCTCAGGGGCAAACAACTTAAGGCCACCAAGAAGAGCACCCACCCCTGCATGGGACCTTAACTTTTGTACTGGAAAAGCTCATGCTTCCCATTTTGAACCTGCTGCTTCAGCAGAGTTAAGTTTCCTCTCTTGGAAAACAGCCTTGCTTCTAGCCTTCACTTCAGCTAGAAGAGTGTCTGAGTTACAAGCACTGATGGCTGTGGAACCCTTCATTATTTTCCATGCTGACAGGGTTTCCCTCATGACTAAACCTTCCTTTATGCCTAAAGTGGTGTCCAGTGTGGCTCTCAATCCATCCATTTGCCAACCTTCTTCCATAATTCTCAAAATAAAGGGGAAAGGATCCTGCACACTTTGGACATGCACAGACAGCTCAGATTCTACCTTGATAGGACTAAGCCTTTCAGAAAATCTGACCAGTTGCTAATCAGCTTTCCAACAGGGGCAAGAGGGCAAGGCCATTTCAAAACAAACCATTTCCAAATGGATAGCACATTGCATCCATTTCTGCTACAAGCACCATGGAAAACTAACCCCTCAGGGGGTCAGAACACATTCTACTAAGGCTACATCTACCTCTACAGCATTTCTCAGGGGAGTCCCTACCAGGGACATCCTGGAAGCTGCTACCTGGAGTTCTGTACACACCTTCACCAAGCATTACCAGCTGCTTATCTTTTCCAAATCCAGGGCAGGTTTTGCTACAGCAGTACTGCAAGGCCTACTAGCCAGCCCTAGCTCTTTTTGACTGCCTCCACCCTTCCTCAGCTTTGGGAATCCACCCAAGTGTGATGACTGCAACAGTGAAACACGAAGAACATAGTACAGTTGTGTACACTTACATAAATGTAGCTGTTCGAGTGTATTCACTGTTGCGGTCCTGGTTTCCCTCCCTCCAGACCCCTGGTTTTCTCTATCTCTGTCTCTCCTCTCTATGGCTATTCATACTGGTATTGGTATTTACTTTTTACTGGTGGTGTTTTCCCCACCATATCCTAGCTCCCTATTTGGGGCTCCTGACATTTGGGGAAAGAAAAACTGTTGTAATGGCATTGGCTGCCGCCTCCTCAACAAAACTACCTTGGCTTTGGCATCCTCTCCCTCAAGGACCCAGAGCTGCACTGCTCTTTCACACTTAAACATATGACCCATCTCAGTCCATTACTTCTGCAAACCCATTTTTATTCTTTTTTTTCCCCTGCTTTAGTTTTTCCTTCTTTTTTGCATTTTTTTCTCCTCTGTTGATTCTTTGCTTAATATTTGAAAATAGTCTGCACCAATTGATTCATATTAATTTATTCCTTACCTGCGTCCAGCTTCCTCCTCCTCATTGTTCCATCTTGTTTAACTTGTCCAGTTGGTATCTCGTTTACCTGACTGTTCTCTGTACTTCTAACAAAAAAAAAACTTTTTACTTCCTCCATTTTTTTAAATCTCTCTTTGAGCAATATGTAAACTAACTTAACATGCTTAGATCAATGTGCCATTTGTATTGCTTATTCTTAAATTACTTGTGGCTCCAACTGCAGATTTTGGAAAAGCTTCTCACAGATGCTGCTACAGTTTCTTTTTTTTTTCTTATGAAAATGTGCAGTTTCATGTGTAATATTTCATCCTGACCCAAAATGATCCCTCAGCTTTTCCATTACTACATCAGAACCACATTAGTTCTTATTTGTGTGAGGCAAAAACCTTTCAAGAGCAAGCATGATGTTCCATCCTGCCAACTCTGACAGAAATTTGGGAAATTTGATATGGTCTAATGGATTAAATTAGGAAATTTGTCTTCTTGCATCTTTGGTTAAGGCTTAACTTTGCCACTTCTAACACCAGGCCTTGATGGTTGCCAGCTCTGAACCACTTCTGATGCATCATGGACTATGTCATGCATAATACGAGCAGAAACTCTTGTTATAGAGCATTTTATTGTGCCTCTGTACTCCATTCAGGCAGTAAAACAAAGGTACAGTATGAAAACTGATTCTGGCTGCATAGTTGCATGCCAAAGCCATTCTGGCTGCATAGTTGCATGCCAAAGCCTGTCTAAGCCAGTCTTTGGCTGTTTGCAGCCACTTCTCATTACAGTTTTCTAGTAAAGTTAATGTATGTTTAAGTTAAATATGTAAGGGCAGATGGTGACAACCATGTATGAAGTCTCCCATTTCAGTTTGTGACAACAAGATATATACAATGACCTGTAGATCAGCAGTGCTTTACTGAATCTAGGTTTACCAAAAGTGCGTGTCGCCAAACTGGATTCAGCAGTGTGCACTTAATTCTAGATATTCAACACTATAAGCTTATAATACATAAGAGAATCGTGTGTGTGTGTGTGTGTGTGTGTGTGTGTGTGTGTGTGTGTGTGTGTGTGTGTGTGGGTGGTAACTACCCACTGACTTTGTATTATGATCTCTAGGTCACAGATAAAGTTGCATTCCCCTGCACATTTAGACAAGCTGCTTTCAGTGACGCCACTATTGATGAGCATACATTTCAGTCTCTGAGAGCAAGAAATCTGGGCAGAGCTATAAATAATGGCGGCGGGGGGGGGGGGGTCAAAGGTCAAAAAATAGGGACAATGTTTAAATATTGCACTTATAAACTTGGAAAGTTGATGGAATAATAGGATTTACATTAGCATGAATTTTTTGAAATAGAATGAAAAAGCTTGTGCTATGCTTAATCCCAGCAACAGTCACAAAGTAAAATCCACAAAAAAAAACGTTGCTGCGAACTGCTGATGTAAAACCTGGAGTTTATTGACAACACAAAACAGCTCGTAGTTAGCGCTTTCGGGCCAAAACCCTTCTTCAGACTAAAAAACAAACGGATACAAACCTATTTAAAATACTCCTCAACCAACCAGATTTCAATAAAAAGCCCGCCTTTTCTTAAGGGCTGGCTTAAGGGGCACTGCTTCATTTAATCCTGGAAACCTGTGTGCAGCTAACTCAAGAATCCATTTAGATTCTGCCCATTCAGTTGTTTGCTTAATATCACCACCTCTATTGTTCAAAACAACATTTTGTATAACCGTAAAACTAAAGTAATGTGTGGGGTGTTTCTGTATGTGTCTGTATAAGGCATTGTGTTTATCAGAGTTCCTGATTGATGACATATGCTGTAAGACTCTGACTTGTGTGAGCATGTTGTTAGTCTTGCCCACATAATAGCTCGGACAGGAGTTACAGTTTGCCAGATATACTACATCTGTTGTCCTGCATGTTGCTGTCCCTTTCAACTGAAATCTCCTGCCATTTACTGGATGAACAAAGACCACATCTCTATTAATGTGGTCACAAGCCTTGCAGTGACCACAAGGTACCATGCCTTTTGTTATTGGCAAAGCTTTTGTAGTATTGGCTACCCTCTCTTTACATAACATGTCCTTTAGATTTCTGTTCCTCCTGTAACCAAATTGTGGGTTACCACCTACAATGTCCCTTAAAGAATCATCACTGGTGATGATATTCCAATTTTGATTAATTATGTCACAAACGCCCTTTATATTGAATTTTCTGAAGGATATGAAGTCTGAAACTTAAATGTCTGTCATTTTCAGACTTCAGTCCTCAATAGTGCTAATAGTTTGGCAGAAAACCACAATTATTTTGAAAAACAGACCAAAACAGACCAAAAATATGAGGCAAAAATCTGGACATTCTATGAAAATCTGGACAGTTGAGAGGTATGTCGATGATATAGCTGTTGGTAAAGAAATGTCGATAATCTTAATGCATGCCAAATAAGGTCACATGTAAAGCGGAGTCTATATACTGTCAAATGCTTGTGTTATTTTCTAGTCTGTCTTCCTAATCATGTCTAACCCCCTCTGATTAATTCTTATAGTTTAATTTTTATATACGTTTTTATTATCCCTTTTTAACAGCAGCTTCTGTTCTAGATTCAGCTAAAATGCCACCAGCGCAGGTCTTTCACTTAAGACTTCCCTGTACCTTTCTATTTGCCCGTACTACAATGTCAATCCCTATTAGGGAAAGCAGTCTCTAGCATGCAGTCCATGCGTCGTCTTATCATCCCACTCTGTTACCTATCCTTCTTTAGTTATTTGCTCCCAGCACCTTGGTTCCTGCCAGTTTTCTCCAGTAACATCCAGCTCCTTCTTGCCTATTTTCTGCACCCATACTTGGCAAAATGTAATTTCTCCATTCTCATATTGGCTTAGTTCCTAGAATACTTTCTGCTACTTTATGAATATAATATTCTGTGTGGTTGTCATTCACCTTAAGGCATCCAAACTGCCACTGTCTTAATTTCTGCCATCAGCATCCCTTTCTATAATGAATTATAACCTTCTGCTTGTGTTATGCATATGAGCCTTAAATGTGCATCTCTAAAGTATCCTTTCATATCAGGGAATCCTAAACCACCTCGTCGTATTGGAAGGATAATTTTATCCCACTTAACTCTTGCCCTCTTCCCATCCCAGAAACTCTGATGTCCTTCAAGGATGCATCTGCAGTCCTAACATATGGGTTGTCCTGCCTCAGGCAGCCCTTCGGTCGGCCGGATTCCAAAGTCTGGATCTGGCCTCGGCTGATGTCGCACTTCACCCGACGTCATAGCTGCTGTTTATTGGGTATAAAGGCATCAGCCGACGCCATTTTCCTCAGTCTTTCTTGCCGCGCGGTGCCCAAAGCAGAAGCTGTTCACAAGTGCCGGTCGGTCAGATCCAGAGATTTCTACTACCGAAGACTTCTAAAAAGCTAAGTACCCCGTTGGGGACTCTTTCTTGCCTCAGCCGATGTCAAACAAAGTAAATAATTGTTTAACTTGTGGGAAACAAATACCTCATAAGGATTTCCACTCTTACTGCCTTCCTTGTTTAGGCCCAGACCACGACATATCAGCTTGTCTAGCCTGTGCTTCCTTCAACCGACGGACACTTGGACGTCGGTCGGAGTTTGCAGAGGAGTTTTTTGGTCCCGCTTTTGCATACAAAATACCATCGGAGACTCCGACTACTCAATTAGCTAAAAAGCGCAAGGAAAAGGACCGACACTCGCGGCCCGCGGTTTCGGCTGAAACCACGGTTAGGCCAACCGCGAGCGTCTCGATTTTGGCTGAAACCGAGCCCCCGGTTCTTTCTTCGGCTGATAGCATGCCTCCGATAGCCGAGGCCTCACAGAGCATGGCTGAATCTGCTACTGAATTTACTGCTACAGAAGCAGGCGCCCAGGATTTGTCAGACACTATTCCTTTAGACATATCTACCCCTGCACGTGAGGCTGCTAGACCCCCTGCTTCTATGTCTATCAAGGCTTTTGCCAGGGCTAAAGCAGCTAAATCTTCTAAGGCCTTACCTGCAAAAACTCCTTCACATAGGCCTACCTCTAGTTCCCAAATGCTCAGCCTGGCTGAGGATCTCATTTCTTTGATCAGGGGATCCCAACCTCACCCAGACAGGGCCTCTCAGCCCCCTCCAGACAAGAGACCTAGGACTGAACCCCCAGAACCTGTCTCTACAGATTATTCCTCGGATGACTCAGACAATTCAGACCCTCACGAAGGCCCATATTCTCCCTATGAGGATTCTGATGCAGAAGATTCCATTCCTTCTGCTTCTCCTCCTGAAGAATTTTCCTTTGGGGAAACCTTGCATGCTATGAAGGAACATTTCCAATGGCAGGGCCAGGATTTTTCAGATTCAAGGAAAAGGCTAAGGACCTTTTTACACTTACCACAGCATAGGCCTTTAGCCATTCCGCCAGTACTAACAGTTGTTGATGATGCATATAATGATGCCTGTACTGCCCCTGATTCTCTTCCTCTGGCCCCTGCCAAGCCAGACAGATATTACAGGGTCCCGGACACACATTACCATTTGTATAAGGCTCCTGTTTCAGACCCTGAAACCATTTCACAGGGCCCTAAAGGTGTGGCAGCTGCCTCTGCCAAAAACCCTCTTCCCTCTGAAAGGGAATCTAGAGCATTAGAGAGATGGGGTAAAAAGGTTTATACTTCTGCTACACTTTCGGCCAGGGCCTTGAACTGTCAATTTCACATGATTCAGTACCAGGAATTTTTGTTAGACCAGATAAACAAAAAACTGTCTTCTCCTGAACCTTTAGACCGCAAGTCCCTTCAGGATTTGGTACATAACTCTCAGCAGGTCAGTAACCATTTCTTAAAATGTGGCTATGATGCACTGGAGGCTTCCTTTAGATCAGCTATGACTGGAACAGTGATTCGAAGGCATGCCTGGTTAAAAGAACAATCCTTACCAGACCATGTTAAGTCAAAACTCCTAGATGCTTCCATGGAGAAACAAAGTTTGTTTGGCTCCTCTGCACAGGAGGTTCTAAAGAAGGTGGAAGAAAAAGCAAAATCTGTCCAAACAGTCAAGGATTTCTTACAGGTCCAACCTCCGAGGTTTAGCAGAAATTGGCCTTCGAAGAATTGGTCCTTTCCAGACAACTCCAGAGCACAGAGAGGCAGAAATAGACACCCCAGAGGCAGAGGTCAATCTAGGGGTGCCTACAGGGGAAGTCAGTGGCAACCTACCAACCAGAGAAGTACTGCCACAGATTCAACTACAACCACTCCCACAGGGCAGACACAATGACTTGGCTCTAGTTCCGCCTACCAGGGAACAACTGGAAGCACCCTTGGGCAGAAAGCTAGCCTTATTCTCCGACAACTGGCATTACATTACAGGAGACAAATGGACTTTACAGACAATAGACAAGGGCTACAGGTTTCACTTCCACACTCTACCAAAAAAGAGAGGAATGCCAAACCTACCACCAAGACAAAAAACAGACGCTCTAAGACAAGTCAACAACTTACTAAGGATGAGAGCTATAGAAGAGGTACCACCTATGGAACAAGGCCAAGGATTTTACTCCAGGCTTTTCCTTGTACCAAGAAAAGAAAATCAATGGAGACCTATTCTAGACTTGTCCGCACTGAACACATACCTCATTGTTCCAAAATTCAAAATGCTGACCCTCCAGCAGCTTCTTCCCATGCTGGGCAAGGAGTCTTAGCTGGTGACTCTAGATCTCAAGGAGGCATACCTGCACGTCCCTATATGACCAGATTGCAGAAGACACCTCAGATTTCTTGCAGGATCAGAGCATTATCAATTCTCAGCATTGCCTTTTGGCTTATCTACTGCGCCCAGAGTATTCACGAAATGCCTGGCATCAGTAATTGCTCATTGCAAGCTACAGGGAATTCAAATTTACCCATACCTGGACGACTGCCTAATACAAGCGGACAACAAGGCAAAATTAACAAAAGATTTGGAAAATGTCATACAACTGTTGCAAGCCTTGGGATACACAGTCAACATGCAAAAGTCAAGACTAGTACCATCCCAAAGGATAACATTCTTGGGTGCAGAACTGGATACATCAACTCAGATGGCTTTTCTCACAGAAGAAAAACAAAAGCAACTACCAGCCTACTTCATGACATTAACAACACAAACTCGGCTTACTGCAAGGAAAGTCCTGCAAGCCCTGGGCTACATGGCATCATGCATAATATTGGTTCCACATGCCAGGCTGCATATGAGAAAGCTACAATGGTACCTAAGGAATGTATGGTCTCAACACAAGCACAGTCTAGAAGCCCAGATTCCAATAATTCCATGCCTGAAGCAAGAATTCCTGTGGTGGGCTCAGGCCTGTCAGTTGAACAGAGGCTTGCCTTTCCACAAACCTCATCCAAGCCAGACCATCACCACGGACGCCTCAGACCTAGGATGGGGGCACACATGGTGGACAAGTGTATTCAAGGCCTATGGACCCAAGACCAGCTGAATCTACACATAAATCTAAAGGAGATGCTGGCCGTGAAACATGCGATCCAGGCATTCAGACCACTCCTTCAACAGGGTCATCTGCTGATAAGGACCGACAATACCACAGTCATGTGGTACATCAACAAACAGGGAGGTACACATTCATATCCTCTATGCCGGATGGCAATGGACCTGTGGAATGTGGCCCTGAATCTCAACATTCAACTTCAGGCCAGATTTGTACCAGGAAAAGAAAATTCTCTAGCAGACACCTTAAGCAGAACTACCACGGATGCTCACGAATGGATGCTGCATCCAGATATCTTCAAAGCCATAACAAAGAAATGGGGACTACCAGAGATAGACCTGTTCGCCTCCCCACACAACCACCAATTGAAGAAATTCTGCACAAGAGCATACCACCCACTTGCTTGGAGGGTGGACTCCCTTTCCTTCAGCTGGAAAAACCTGACAGCATATGCATTTCCACCTCTTCCTTGATGTACAAAGTTCTACTGAAGATCAGAGAGGATCAGCCAAGGGTAATCCTGATAGCTCCAGACTGGCCGAGGCAACATTGGTACCCGCTACTGAGAAGCATGTCTCGGACACACGCATGGCCTCTACCTCTATGTCCCTTGCTTCTAACACAGGACAACTACAAGATCCTACATCCAAACTTGAAAACACTGCAGCTAGCTGCTTGGAATATTGCATAAAACAAAATAACCCAGGGTTATCCCAGAGGGTTAAGGACATTATCCTGGAGGCACGCAGACCTTCCACAAGGAAGACTTATTCAGCCAAGTGGAAAAGATACCTCATTTGGAGTGCAGCAAAGGGAGAAAATGTCTCATTGGCAAACATAGCACACATCCTGGAATATTTAGCAGAACTGTTCCACAATGGCCTGTCTTACTCCTCCATTAAGATTCATGCATCAGCAATTTCAGCAGAATACAACATGGATTTCCTGTCTTCTCTCATCCTCTACTCAGGCAGTTCTTGAGAGGAATCAAAAATGTAAAACCTCCAAGGAAACCACCTTTACCTACATGGGATCTCAACTTTGTGCTGGAAAAGTTAACACTTCCCTTTTGAACCAGCAGCAACAGCAGAATTACAGTTCTTGTCTTGGAAAACTGCTTTCCTGCTAGCAATCACTTCAGCAAGAAGGGTATCTGAGTTACAGGCATTAATGGCAGTACAACCCTTCCTTATCTTCCATCAGGACAGAGTCTCTCTGAGAACTAACCCTACCTTTATGCCAAAAGTGGTCTCCAGAGTATCATTGAACCAAGCGATTCATTTACCTACATTCTTCCCCAACCCACAGAACAAGGGGGAAGACTGCTACATACCTTGGATGTGCACAGACAGTTACGCTACTATCTGGACAGAACTAAGACCAGCAGAAAAACTGACCAGCTTCTGGTAGCATATGCAACAGGAATGCAAGGAAAAGCAATTTCAAAACAGACAATCTCAAAATGGATAGGAAATTGCATTTGTTTTTGCTACTCTTTTCATGGAAAGACAACTCCTGAAAATATCAGACCTCATTCCACAAGAGCTACAGCCACCACTACAGCTTTCCTATGAGGAGTGGCTACCAAAGACATTTTAGAAGCTGCTACTTGGAGCTCCGTGCATACATTTGCCAAGCATTATAATCTACCCTTATATTCTAGATCCCGAGCAGGTTTTGCAACTGCTGTTTTGCAAGGGATCTTAACTACACCATCTTTATCTTAGTGCCTCCTCCCCCAGTTTGGCTATGGTATTCTACCCATATGTTAGGACTGCAGATGCATCCTTGAAGGACATAGTACAGTTTTGTACCTACCATAAATGTAGATGTCCGATAGGTATGCATCTGCAGTCAGGATTACCCACCCTCCTTCCCCTCTATGGTATTCCTAGGGTATTTACCCCTCTTTTAGCTAGCTGGGGGAATCTATTATGGTGTATTTGTTTGTATATATGTATATACTTATATATCTTTATATTGTTTGCTCTCTACTGTTTGGAATTATTTGCATTTATCCAAATTGAGCCTTCCTAGAGGGCACCTGGCATCTGGGGCAAGAAACACTGAGGAAAATGGCGTCGGCTGATGCCTTTATACCCAATAAACAGCAGCTATGACGTCGGGTGAAGTGCGACATCAGCCGAGGCCAGACCCAGACTTTGGAATCCGGCCGACCTAAGGGCTGCCTGAGGCAGGACAACCCATATGTTAGGACTGCAGATGCATACCTATCGGACATCTACATTTATGGTAGGTACAAAACTGTACTTTTTCAACTCTGTATTTAATTGTCCACAACAAAGAAGTCTACATCTTTCAGAAAATCTTGTGTGGTTATTTCAGCACTGCAGTGGTTGGGTTTCTGCCCATGTTTTGAGCATCTTGGACTGAGGAGCTTCTTCAAGGGGTAGGGGTAGGTGTCTAATGTAGCTGTCCTTTTCCATTGTGGGGAGTAAAAACTGAGCAGTACCCTTAATTTCTCCAAGGAGGCTACAAAGATGCTTTTGACTAGTACTTTTGGAATCCAGGGGTAGGTATTTGTTGCATTTGTCTGACATATTACTGAAGCATCATTATTCAATGATTGTTGTTTCAGTGGGCATACCTTGTAAAGAATTCAACATTTGTACTAGATCTACTGACAATACGTACATGTAATGCAGTTTATACCAGTAATGTCGCTCTTATATACACTGAGATGGATTCAGTTTTAAAACTGTTGTGTACAGAGATATAGATGCCTAGAAGTTTGTGTTTAAATCTTTGGTTATGCCTACTCACCCCTTACCACTTTAAAATAGGAGTCACTTCTGGAGTATTTCACTAAGTATTTATATAGTAATTGTAAACTACCCTTTTCAGACAGACTGAAGGAGATGAACTTGCACATTTCCTTTCTTGTAGGCTTCTTCAAAGCAGACTGGGTTTATTCTGTCAGACCTGTTATAACCTAAACTTTAATGCTCAGTAAAGTTAGTCAGGCATAGTCCAGGAGGAGAGAAACAGCCTAGAACTACAAAGTGCTTTTTGTTAGCTGTCTCTCAAAACAACATCACAAGGAAGAACTATTACCCAGATTGCACAAGAGTTGTGGGTTCAGTGTTCATCTTGCATGTTGTGTGCCATTTCACCCTGTAGCTTTAGTTTTTTGATTTCTGTGTTTTATCCATGCATGCTGGCCATAATCGCAATCATTCTGCAGACATTACAAGCTATCCATTAACATGTATAAAAAAGTCCCCTGGCCTCAAGGAGGGCAGTACAAGAGCAACTGGGGAGAATTTGAGGCTGCTTATCCAATTATCCAGGTTTTCCCTTAGGATGACAAAAGTGCTATGCTGACGTGCAGAGGACGTTTGTTTCAGAGGTGTGGGATATGAATCTATCACACCAATGTGTCTTATTTGTTGATGTGGAGGAATAAAGTCTTAACTATGGCCCAGGTGGCATGGGTTTATTTAGTAGCTCCGGTATCTGAGGAGCTGACAGGGAGTGGATGGGGGCCCAAGTGGTGGGGAGGACATTCATCTAGGCATTCCATGTGGGAGGCATGGCCCTTAGAGGGAAGTAGCCCACAGATGTAATATGCAGACAGAGAATGGGGGATACCAAGTGGTTGATCATAAATTAAAAATTTCCTCCGTGGTGGAAGTAGTCAATGGCATGACCTCTCCATAATGTTGTTAGGCTCCTTGCTAGCCTCAGCCGTGGGATAGAGATAGTCCAGGGGAGGCAGTAGAAGAGGCTGGTGGATCTGGCAGTAGCTGGGGACACAGAGTAAAGCAGGAGGAAGGGGGTAGTTAGTTCCTTTAAGCTGGTATTTGAGGAACCGTGTGTCTTGTGAAGAACTGGGTTAGTCTAGAGCAGTACATCTGTACTGCATAATTATTTACTTCCAGCATCTGTGGACATTGGCTGTAGATTGTCACTGTAGATGTGATACCCTGACCTTGTGTGCAAAAATGGGAAAAAGGGATTGTGGATGTATAACTGGATCTTACAGGAGGATTAATCCTAGAACACATGGACCCTGGATGGTTGTCTGATTGTCTTGACTTCGTCACTAGATCTAGGATGATTGATAGTTACCAGCTCAAAGGTACAGCTGGTCAGTTTTTACCAAAAATGCCCAAACTTTTAGAAGTAGTTGTTGTTGGATACCCCAAGTGTGTAATTTACACCAGGTATAAGCAGCTCCAAGATGTCTGTAATTTTGGATACAGGGAATTCCACTATTTGGATTGACACTCCAGAGGTGCATTCAGTTTAACTGGTCAACTGAAGAACATGACTTTCACATGTTGTTTTAATTCACTGTCCTATAACAACAGACCCTTTTGCCACCATTACCTATTTCAGCATTAAGGTCCAAAAGTCCATTATGTAGTTTATATGTTTATTTACTTACATTTTGTTGATTGTTAGTTCCATTAAGCCAGTGTCCTCTCTTCAGGGGAGACTTGCACTGATATCCTTACTAACTAGGGAAAATTTGGCCTGGGCAGCAGGGAACAGCTTGTACTCTCTTCAGTCAGTGCTGTGAGATTTTACATCTACTTGAACTAACATCAGTGTGGGCAGATATGGACTCAGTTTAATGTTTCCTCCGATAACCAGCTTAGGCCAGCCTGACCGGAGTGGACTGCTGACAGATTCCAAGTAGGGAAGTTGTGTTAAGCTAGTAACTAAAAGGCTGCCAAGCAATGGCAGATGGATTACTTTGTGTACGAGTAAAAATAAGAACATTGGTGGTAAGGATGGACAAGGATGTATGAAATGGACATGGCTAGAAAGCAGCAAAGCAAAGGTGAGTATGTGTGTGCAGTGTCAGAGGCTCAACAGTAGCTAACTCTTCTTTGGTACTGCAAGCTAGGATGGCTGTGGGTTGTGTTCCCACTATAGGTGCCTGGATTAATTTTTCAGTACTGACTCTGCAGTGTAGCATAAGTTGGTAAGTCACACTCCAGAGGGTGCCATCCTGCAGATAAGTTGCTTAACCAAGGTCCCATTTGCATAAGTTGGTGGTAGCTCGGGTGGATCAAAACAAAAAAAAAAAAAAAGAAAGGGAGGTTTCCCATTACCCTGGGCATATTTCTCCCTTCTCTCATAAAAAGAGGCTGCTGACCTAGTGGGATTAACTGGCTCAACAAAGCATTAAAAAATTAAATAAAATATATGAAAACATATTTGCATTTTTTGCATAGATTAGTGGTTAAATAAAGTAAATTCTGTGTGGAATCAAAAGATTCAGAAATTGTGTTTGGGGGGGGGGGGTGGCTTCCAGAAAGCAGTGGGCAGACATAATGTAGTGCAAGAGAAGGCAAACAGAATTGGTAAGCTTTTGGTTATCAAAGGTCAGGTAGAAAAGAAAGTGGCAGATGTGGCAGTTACTTATAATCTTCCATGAAGATGGATTGAAGTTCGGTTAGATTAAGGAGCTTTTAGTCTATCAAGCAGCCTTTTAGTCTATCCACTTAGTGAATCATATAATTCCTATTAGATCAGGTCGCATAGCCAGTAGTTACAAGTTGCTCCTGACCACAAAGTGACAAGTTTTAAGCAACTGTGTCAGAAGATGGAAAAAAAATCAGTCAATGTGGAAAGGGCCCTTTTCCAGTTTCTACTGTAATAACCTGTCCTTTCAAGCTGCATAATAGCACCTATCCCGTGCCATGACTGTGTCCTCTTAATTACCCAGTTATATTAATTTATATAGTGAAAAATGTAACCTGAAAATTTTTTTTTTTTTTTTTTTTTAGGATATTATCGGACTGAAAGAGATAAAGGCACCCAGTATGAACTGTTCTTTAAGAAAGAGAACCACGACAGGTTTCAGCACGTTACGCTATTCCGACCATTTGGACCACTGATGAAGGTGAAAAGAGAAGCAATTGATACTTCAGAGCAAATTATCAACATTATTGTCCCATTGTCTCAACGGACAGAGGCATTCTCCCAGTTTATTCAGAATTTCAGGTGAGGCTGAGTAGGGCTGAGTTGTATTTTTTTTGTACAGTAAGCAGACACTAATGCACTTGGCATTTATTGGAATCTGAAAATGTTCTTTGTGTATGTCATAGAAAATTGTAACCTCTATAACCTTCCATTACTACCAGTCTGCCCTAGACTCCTCACAACACAGCCCCAAACAATTCTGGTCCTCCATAAACTCCATCCTCCACCCAGGTAAAGTCAGTACCTCTCCTCCTAACATCCCTCACTCCTCAGAAACACACTTCACCCAAACCATACTATCACTAGCTAAACAACACAACCACCCTCCCCTCCAACCCACACCTTCAACTAGTAATCTCCCCACTGCCTTCTCTTTTTCTCCTGTACCTACCTCCAACATAAAAAAACTCTTAACTAAACTTAAACCCACCAAATTAGCAGCAGACAACCTCCCAAGTGAATACCTACAAATCGCAGCTGATGCTCTGGCCCTACCCAGTATCCATCTTGATTAACCGATCTCTGTCAAAGTTACGTTCCCACATTGTGGAAAGTCTCACATATAATTCCCCTCCACAAAGGCGGACCCTCTGCAGAACTAACCAATTACCGCCCCATAGCTATTCTCTCTCCACTCTCCAAAATACTAGAGAGATGCATACACTCTCAGGTCTCACACTACCTCCTTACTAACAACCTCCTTTCCAGTACTCAGCATGGTTTCCGACCAAACCATAGCACCACCACTGCCTTACTCTCCTTTACAAACACTATCCTTCAGCATAAAAACAATGGCTGTCTCTCCTCTGCTACTTTCCTAGACCTATCTAAAGCATTTGACATGGTCCCACACAAACAGCTTATCTCTGTCCTCAATAACCTATCCTTCTCACAATCAGTCACCAACTGGTTTCAGAGTTACCTGTCTGACCGCCAACAATCCGTTGTATGGCAGAATGACATATCTCCCCAACTACCTGTCTCCATAGGGGTTCCCAAGGATCCATCCTTGGACCCCTACTTTCTCTGTTTACACCAATAATCTAGCCTCTGCCACCAAACATGGCACACTCATCCAATACGCAGATGACTCTACCATCATCTGCTCAGCCCAGTCCCTACCCAAACTGCAAAAAGTCACACAGGAAGCCTTTTCCTCTGTTGAAACATGGTTATCCGATGCCCAATTAATACTCACCCCAAACAAAACTAAACTACTCATCTTCCAACCCACCAAACATACTCAAAACAACTCTCACTTTAACATCACAGCAAAAGACAACACCACTATATACCCAACTGAACACACCAAATTGCTAGGAGTGGAAATAGACAATAAACTAAAATTTGACATTTACATATCCATGACCATACAAAAAGTCCACAAAAAACTAGGAGCATTATACAGAAATAAACAATTTCTCACCAAAGCAGCAAAGATTTCAATAGCAAATTCCCACCTTATCTCCACCCTACTTTATGCCTCTCCAGTATATACCAACCTAAGGCAATGTGATTTAAACAAGCTAGAGACCTGCTACAACAAAATCGCAAAATTCGCCACAGGAGCATCCTACCGTAGTCACCACTGTCTCTCACTTGCTGAACTGGGCTGGCTTGAACTCCCTCAACTCCTTCAGTGGTATCAACTCTCACTCACCCACAAACTAGTAAACCATCCACTAAATGTCCCATCCCTCCAGAATCTACTCCAACCCTATCGCACCACCAGACCACTAAGATCCAGCAACAAAAATCACTTGCAGATCACTAAAGCCAATAACTCTGCTGGTGAAGCACTATTCTCTTGCGCCATAGCCAAATTATGGAACTCACTCCCACCCACAATTACCTCCGTACCATCATGCACCAACTTCAAAACTTTATTAAAAGCACCTAAAACATGCTGGCTATGCCCTTGCAACTCCCACTCTAATATCATCCACCCCATCCAACTACTACCTTTCTTTCACCTCCACTAACTACCTTGATGATAGCAAGCTCAGATGCTCATAAGCCTAGTACTTATTATACAGCAGGAACTTCTCATTGTTACATTTGTTAATGCCTGTTATGTACTTCACAGATAAAGATTCTAGTTGTCTACTGATGTACTATGTTCTTCATCTGTAAATATGTTGTAAGTAATTTCTGTGTTAAATTGTTAATCACTATGTAATCCAGTGTAACTACTGTCTGTTTATTTTACTGTGGAGCTTTTCTCCCCGGGCCTCCGCTGAAAATGGACCCACGTCCAGTCGGACACTCCCGGTCAACAAATTTAAATAAATAAATAAGTGTGAGTGCATGTTTTTAGAGGAATTGAGACATGCTCAGTGTTGCATTGTGTAAATGGAAATTCATGGAACCAGTCAGTAACTAGTGATGTTCTTTGTGTTTCACTGTTGCAGTCATCACACTTGGGTTATCCTGCCAGGGGTAGCCCTCAGTCAGCCCGAATGCCAGAGGCTTAGTATTTCTGCATCGGTTGCTGTCACTTCAGGACTGATGTCAGGTCATCAGGGGTATAAAAACAGGCAGCCAACGCCATTACATCAGTCTTTCTTGCCGAGTAGCCCGAAGCAGTTCACATGAGTGCCGGTCAGCCGTTACCTGATTTTTCGTTTCCAAAATTGAATCCTCCTGAAGTCATCTAAAGCTAAGTACCCTATTGGGGAATCCTTTTTTCTTGCTTTAACCGATGTCAGAAAAAGTTAACAATTCTCTCACCTGTGGAAAGCAAATACCACACCAAGATTTCCATTCTTACTGCGTCACCTGTTTAGGCCCAGACCATGACGTACCTCACTGTCAGTTTTGTGCTTCAATGCCCGAATTATTCATCGTCAGGCCCTTATTGTAGATAAATACTTTCGTTCTCTCTCTCTGTATTCCAAAATGGCTTCGGTAAGCCATCCGACTACCAATCTTCAGAAAAAATGCGAGGATATAGACAGAGGCAGTCCACACAGGTCCAAAACTGCTGACGACGCTTCCATTACACTAGTTGCCAGTTCGCTGGTACTCAGTGAGGTCCTTTCGCAGACCCTGATGCCCACTTCCATGGATTTGCAAGTCTCTACTGAGACCCATTTGGAGTCCGGTATGCCGTGAGATTCTTACAGAACCTGCGGATGTCTCTACCTTGGATGGGTCCGGAACCGCTGTGCAGGCACCGGCTTCTGAGGAAGTTCCTTGCATTATCTATATTCGACGCAAACTGATGACTTCTTTTGCATCTTCAGTTCTTTCTAAAACTACCAAGTTTCTATGGCCAAGAGTACAAGCTATGCCTAAAAAACTGAAAACCCAAACTCAGGCGCCTGCTTCCTTGCCACAGTCTCAAATGTTTAAAATGGCAGAAGACCTGATCATGCTGATTAGGGGAAGCCAGCCTTCCCCTGCTAAAAGAAAGAGACTTATCCCCAGCAGCTTTATCCGACCAAGAGTCTGATGACTGAGGTTTCTGAATATGAAGACATGCCCTAATCTGCCTATGAGGATTCAGATGCAGAGGAATCCATTCCTTCAGACTCCCCTCCAGAGGATTTTTCTTTTGGTGAAACCCTACATACATTGTGAAAGCATTTCCACAGGGAATGCCAGGATTATCCTCAGCCTAAAAAGAGGCTCAGGGAATTTTTAGACTTGCCACAGCACAGACCCTTAACTATCCCTCCTGTTCTGGATGTTGGGGATGATGTCTCCATGGAATCCAGTCTAACTCCTGATACTTTACCCCTGCTCCAAGGAAACCTGACCGGTATTATAGAGTCCCTGACACTCGCAAATTTCTCTTCAAAAATCCTACTGCTGACCCAGAGGTCATCTCCCAGGGACCTAAAGAAATAAAAACTATTACAGCTAAGAATCCCAACCCTTCAGACAGGGATTCCCGAGCTTTAGACAGATGAGGTAAAAAGTATACACCTCTGCAACACTCGCCATTAGAGCATTGAATTGTCAGTTCCGCATGCTGAAATACCAGCAACATAGTATGGAACTTATTAAGCAAAAACTGTCTACCTTTCCTGACTGTGCAGAAAATAAAGATTTACAGGAGCTTATGCATTCTGCAAGCCAAGTCAGCAAGCATACCCTGCAATTTGGGTTTGATGCTCTAGAAGCATCTTGCAGGGCAGCAGTCACAGGTTCTGTACTTAGAAGGCATGCCTGGCTTAAGTTGCAGACCTTGCCAGACCATGGCAAATCAAAATTATTGGATACACCTCTGAACAAGGACAATCTTTTTGGCACCAAAGCAGAAGAGGTTTTAAAAAAGATGGAAGAAAAGGCTAAGTCTATGTAGACAGTCAAAGATTTTTTTGCAAGTGCAGCCTCCAAGATTTAGTAGGCATTGCCCCTCGAAACATTGGTCCTTTCCAATCCCCTCAAGGCTACCTCAAACTAGACCCACGGGAAACAGACCCCCTCCCCCAGATTACAGTCTCAGGGTATGCAGAGATCTAAGCAATGGAGTATCTCCACTTCTAAAACAGGGAGTGCTAAGCCACCCCCTTATGGAAAGAATTTGCAATGACTTCTCAATTCCACTCCTCACCTCTGCCCAATTGCTCATGCCCCTAGGAGGAAAACTTGCCCACCATGCAAAAAACTGGACCTCCATTACCAACGACCGATGGATCCTCAACATAGTATCCCAGGGGTACAGATTTTATTTCCACATGCTGCCAACCCCAAAAGGGTTCCCAGACCTTCCTCCAAACCAGTGGGCAGAGGCACAAAACCAAGTTCAGTCCCTGCTCTCCATAAGGGCAATTCAGTAGAACAGATATGCCAAGGTTTTTATTCCAGACTTTTCCTGGTACCCAGAAAAGAGGACACCTGGCACCCAATCTTACATCTATCTATTCTAAACACCTTCCTGGTGGTACCAAAATTCAAAATGCTCACCCTACAGCAGCTTCTCCCTATGCTGTCCAAAGATGCCTGGTTAGCCACCCTAGACCT
This sequence comes from Protopterus annectens, assembly GCF_019279795.1. Lineage (NCBI taxonomy): Eukaryota > Metazoa > Chordata > Ceratodontiformes > Protopteridae > Protopterus > Protopterus annectens. Next base: position 521,880,267 of record NC_056748.1, on the reverse strand, counting down.
AAAGGAGGCCTATCTGCACATCCCAATCAGGGACTCCTGCAGGAAATATCTACAGTTCAGGGCAGGATGTATGTATTATCAGTTCTCTGCACTTCCCTTTGGCTTATCCACTGCTCCCAGAGTTTTCACAAAATGCCTGGCTCCAGCCATTGCCTATTGCAGACAGAAAAATATTCAAATTTACCCTTACTTGGGTGATTGCCTGATTCAGGCAGACAGTCAGGAAAAGCTGTTGCAGCACCTGACATTTGTAAAGGAGCTTCTAACCTCCCTGGGGCGTGCTGTCAGCGAAAAGAAATCCAAACTAGTCCCCAGTCAAAAAAAATTGTATTCCTGGAAGCAAGCTTCGACACAGCATCCCAGATGGCATTCCTTACTCCAGAAAAACAGACCTATCTGACAGGCTACTTTGCTCAAATGGCCACCAGAACCCAGCTATCCACAAGGAAAATCCTGCAGGCTGTAGGGTTCATGGCCTCCTGCATTCTGCTAATTCCATATGCCAGACTGCATATGAGAAAACTTCAGTGGTACGTAGTCTTTGGTGCCAACATTCTCAGGACCTGGAAACTATCATACCTATAATACTCTGTCTAAGGAAAGAGTTTCTTTAGTGGGCAGCAGCATGCAACCACAACAAGGGACTACCCTTTATACAACCCCATGCCACCCAGACCCTAACCACAGATGCATCAGACTATGCCTGGGGTGCACATCCGGATGGCAGGTGCATTCAGGGCCAATGGAGCCCAAACCAAATTCATCTGCACATCAACCAAAAAGAGGCTGGTTGTTCGGCATGCTTTGACAGCTTTTCAGATCCCTACTTTCACCGGGACCCTTTCTAATAAAAACCAACAACACCACAGTGATGTGGTACATCAACAAGCATGGGGGAACCCATTCTTATCCTCTCTGCAGGCTAGCCATGACCCTGTGGAACACTGCCTCAGCCATGCATATTCACCTGCAAGCTCAGTTCCTGCCAGGCAAACAAAACTCTGTGGTGGACAACTTTAAGCAGAAATCTCCTAGAACCACACAAGTGGCATTTAGACCACAACAGCTTCAGCCTTTTGACCCAGAAATGGGGTACCCCGAAGGTGGACCTTTTTACCTCCCCCTACAACCATCAGCTCAGAAAATTCTGCACCAGGTTACCTCACAGCAAGGCCTGGAAAGTGGGTGCCCTATTCTTCCAGTGGGAAAACCTCTCAATCTATGCATTTCCCCCTCTGCCTCGTCTTACAAGAGTACTACTCAAGATAAGGCAGGAAAGCCCAAGGGCAATCCTGATTGCCCCAGACTGGCCACGCCAACACTGGTACCCACTACTGTGCAGTCTCACTGGTGCCACCATGGCCACTTCCTCAGATCCCAACCCTCCTGACTCAGCAGGAGGGACAGATCTTGCATCCACATTTGCAGACCCTGAACCTTGCAGCCTGGCTTATTCCTTGAATTCTCCTCCAGTGGCCAGCCTAAGCAAGCAGGTACTGGACATCATACGTGAAGCCAGATGACCCAGTACAAGGAAATCCTATGCTGATAAGTGGAAAAGGTACTGATGTTCATCGTGTTACACTGCTGCAGTCATCACACTTGGGTTATCCTGCCGTCAGGCGGTCCCGCAGTCGGCCAGAGTTCCAAAGTCTTGGTCCGGCGTCGGTTGCTGTCACTTTTTCCCTGACGTCAGTGCACCAGGGGTATATAAGAGGCATCCACCCCCATTTTCTTAAGTCTTTCTTGCCGCGCGGTGCCTGAAGCAGAAGCAGTTCGCAAGTGCCGGTCAGCCGACTCCTGAGATTTTCAAATCGAATTTCAGACCGAAGTCTTCAATAAAGCTAAGTACCCCATTGGGGAACCTTTTCTTGCCTCAGTCCAATGTCAGAAAAAGTTAACAATTGCATTTCTTGTGGGAAGCAAATACCTCATAATGACTTTCATTCTTATTGTATTCCTTGCCTAGGCCCAGACCACGACGTCACAGGTTGTCGGTTTTGTGCTAGGTTTAACAAACGAACTATTAAACGTCGGTTTGATTTTGCCCGACATTATTTTGGTAGGAAATGTAATTATACCATGCCGTCAGAGCAACCGACGACTGGAATGCATAAAAAACGCAAAGATAAGGACAGGCAGCCGAGACCCAAACCAGACTCCGAGGCCTCTGCTAGGCCAGTCGCCAGTTCTCCGGTTTTCAGTGAGGCGCCTACACAGCCCCTGATGACCACTGATTTAGAACCCCAGGCGGCATCCGATTCCCAAGCGGAGATTGCTAGGCCTCCACAACCTTTTATCTTTAGGCCTTTCCGACTCCATGGCTGCAGGAGATTCCAGTGCAGTTGAAACGCCTTCAGTTGCAGAAGGTGTCTTCAGACCGACTACACTCACTATTAAATCCTATGCAAAGCTGAAAACTCCTTTAAAAGCCAAAAAGACTGTACAGCAGTCTCCAGTACAAGGCCCCATGCCTATGAAACAGATGCTTAAGATGGCTGAAGACTTAACTACCCTAATCAGGGGTTCCCATCCCCCTCCTGATAAAAGACCTAGACAGGAGGAGGACTATGCTTCCTCTGACCAGGTTTCAATTTCCTCAGATTCTTCTGAGGAACAGAAATACTCTTTTCCCCCTTATGAAGACTCATGCTGAAGAGTCTATTCCTTCAGCATCTCCCCCAGAAGACTACTCTTTTGGGGAAACTTTACATACCATGAGGGAACATTTCCACTGGGAAGGCCAGGATTACTCTGATTCTAAGAAAAGGCTCAGAGTTCCTTTTACTACCCCAGCACAGACCACTTGCTATTCCACCCATGTTAGACATTGTGGATGATGATTATTCAGAATCTAGCCTTAACCCAGATTCACTACCTCCTGCACCAGCCAAACCAGACAGATACTACAGAGTCCCTGACTCACACAAATTCCTATATAAAAGCCCTGTTGCTGACCCAGAAACCATTTCCCAGGGTCCCAAAGGCCTCTATTGCTAAAAATCCTGTACCCTCTGAAAGGGATTCTAGAGCACTAGACAGATGGGGAAAGAAAGTATATACCTCAGCTACTCTAGCTATGAGGGCCTTAAATTGCCAGTTTCACATGCTGAAATAGCAACAATATTTGATGTCTCAATTAAAACAAAAAATGATCACACATACAGAACAGCCTGATTACAAGGAAATGCAAGATTTGTTGCATGCAGCTGAACAAGTGGGAAAACATACTTTGCAATGTGGATTTGATTCATTCGAAGCTTCTAGTAGAGCAGCAGTGACAGGGTCTGTCATACGTAGGCATGCTTGGTTAAAAGAACAAACTTTACCTGATCATGTTAGTTATTGGATGCACCTTTACAGCAGGATGTTTTATTTGGTGTAAAAGCAGAAGAGGTTTTAAAGAAAATTGAGGATAAGGCAAAATCTATGCAGATGGTCAAGGATTTTTTACAGGTTAAACCCCCTCGTTTCAGCAGAAATTGGCCAACCAAAAACTGGTCCTTTCCAGCTTCTGACAGACCACAGAGGGGCAAATAGACTCCCTAGGGGCAGAGGTCAGTCACAAGGCCCTTACAAACCTCGCCAATGGGGTGCCACAACCCAGAAAGGAGGAGAAGACAGGTGTCAAACTATCAGAAGACAAACACAATGACTTACCCCTCAGACTGCCAAGCAAATCTCTCTTGGCACCTCCCTTGGGAGAAAAACTAGCACTTTTTGCAGGCAACTGGCACATCATCACAAAAGACAAATGGGTCCTAAATATTGTATCTCAAGGATACAGATTCCACTTTCACACTTTACCAAGGATAAAAGGAATGCCAAATCTGCCACCAAATCAATGGGCAGAGGCTCAAAAACAAATTACAGCTCTCATGGACATGAGAGCCATTCAACAGGTTCCTACACAGGAGCAAGGACAAGGATTTTACTCAAGACTCTTTCTAGTTCCCCGAAAGGACAAAGCCTGGAAGACCCATTCTGGACCTCTCAATTCTAAACACATATCTGGAAGTACCCAAATTCAAGATGCTAACACTACAGCAACTTCTTCCCATGCTGGGCAAGAAGGCTTGGCTAGTAACATTGGACCTCAAGGAGGCATACCTGCATGTCCCTGTCAGTCAAAATTGCAGAAGATACCTCCAATTTATAGCAGGTTCAACCCATTACCAATTCTCTGCACTGCCCTTTGGCTTATCTATTGTGCCCAGGGTCTTCACAAAATGCCTGGCACCAGTAATTGCATACTGCAGACAAAGAGGAATTCAAATATATCCATACCTGGACGACTGCCTTATTCGAGCAGAAAGCAAGGACATACTTTTAAAGCATCTGGCGTTTGCCAAAAACCTATTAAGTTGCCTAGGGTACACAGTAAATGAAAAGAAGTCAAAACTAGTGCCCTCACAAGACACAATATTCCTGGGTGCCAGCTTAAATACAACAGCCCAGATGGCTTATCTCACGCCAGACAAGCAAGAACAACTGACTCAATACTTCAAAATGATGGCAACAAAGACCCAACTCCCTGCAAGAAAAATTCTGCAGGCCTTTGGATTCATGGCATCTTGCATACTACTAATACCATATGCAAAACTGCACATGAGGAAATTACAGTGGTACCTGAAAAGCGTATGGACTCAACACAGCCACAGCTTGGAAACAATAATACCACTCATTCCCTGCCTTCAACAGGAGTTTCTATGGTGGGCTCAGGCATGCCACCTCAACAAGGGTCAGCCTTTTACCTTACCCACAGCCAGGCAAACTATAACAACAGATGCATCGGATTATGCCTGGGGAGCACACATGGCAGGGCAGTGTGTTCAGGGCAAATAGTCTGCAGATCAAAGGCATCTACATATCAATCAAAAAGAGATGCTAGCTGTACAAAATGCCCTAACAGCTTTCAAGGACCTCCTACATCCAGGACAACTCCTAATAAAGATGGACAACACCACAGTGATGTGGTACATAAACAAGCAAGGGGGCACACATTCCTACTCCCTATGCAGGCAAGCAATGACCTTGTGGAACACAGCACTGACCTACCATGTTCAACTACAAGCACAATTCCTGCCAGGAAAGAAAAACACATTGGCAGACCATCTAAGCAGAAACATCATAGATCCTCACGAGTGGAAACTAGATCCACAAGTATTCGCAATGATAACTCAAAAAATGGGGGAGCCCAGACATAGATCTGTTTGCTTCCCCCCAAAACTACCAACTACGGAAATTTTGCACAAGGACATACCACACACTAGCTTGGAAAGTGGACACCCTCTCATTCAGTTGGAAAACATTAACAGTGTATGCCTTTCCTCCACTGCCTCTTCTGGCAAAGGTGCTGCTGAAAGTCAGATTAGAGAGGCCACAAATGATACTCATTTCTCCAGACTGGCCATGCCAACACTGGTATCCAATACTAAGGAGCATGGCTCACCATGGATTTTACCTCAAATTCCTCACCTGCTCACTCAGCAAAACAATCAGATTCTACACAGCCAGCACAAGACTTTAAATCTGGCTGCATGGCAAATTACCTAAACAACCAGTCAACACTTCTCTCTAAAGCTGTTATGGATGTCATTCTGGAGGCCAGGAGGCCCAGCACCAGGAAAGCCTATTCAGACAAATGGAAAAGATTCTGTGCCTGGAACCAGGCTAAAGGCCAAAATCCCCTTGTCCCAAATATTCCTCAGATTCTACAATATTTAACTGAGATGTTGCACAAAGGACTTTCCTTTTTCCATGCCTCAGCTATTTCAGCTCAATACAACACAGAGCCTCCTATATTTTCACATCCATTACTATGACAGTACCTCAGAGGGGCTAAGAACATAAGACCACCCCGGAGAGCACCAACACCAACTTGGGATCTCAACTTTGTTTTGGAAAAACTTACACTACCGCCCTTTGAACCAGCTTTTACAGCTGGTTTACAGTTTCTGTCATGGAAAACTGCCCTGCTGCTGGCAATAATTTCAGCACAAAGAGTCTCAGAGCTACAGGCCCTAATGGCAGTGGAGCCTTTCATCATTTTTCATCAAGATAGAGTCGCTTTACGAACTAACCCTTCCTTTATGCCAAAGGTGGTATCCAGTGTGGCCCTAAACCAAACTATTCATTTGCCCACCTTTTATCCAAACCCCCAGAACAAAGGGGAAAGGCTCCTACACTCTTTGGACATTCACAGGCAATTACGTTACTACTTGGATAAAACTAAGGCTTTCAGAAAATCTGACCAGCTCTTTGTATCCTATGCTGCAGGATCACAAGGAAAGGCTATCTCAAAACAGACCATTTCAAAATGGATAGGACATTGTATCCGTTTCTGCTACACACACCATGGGAAACCTGTACCTGGTAACATTAGGCCCCATTCCACCAGGGCTACAGCAACATCAACAGCCTTCCTCAGAGGGGTACCAACCAAGGATATTTTGGAGGCTGCAAGTTGGAGTTCAGTGCACACCTTCACCAAGCACTATCACTTACCTCTATACTCTAAAACCAGAGCTGGCTTTGCCACTGCAGTTCTACAGGGCCTACTAGCTTCTCCAAACACTGTTTAGTTCCACCGCCCATCCTTAGCTTTGGGATTCAACCCAAGTGTGCAGACTGCAGCAGTGTAACACGATGAATATAGTACAGTTTTGTACCTACCATAAATGTAGATGTTCGAGTGTTCACACTGCTGCAGTCCAGGTTACCCTCCCTCCATCCCCTCTGACCTAGCTGAACTTTTCTATACCTTTCTATCCTGTACAACCTTTGTGGTGTATTTGCTTGTAACTGAAGGTATTCCTTTTATTCCTTTTATATGTTTTATTAGCAATATGTATTGCCTACCTACTTGGGGGCACCTGACATCTGGGGCAAGAAAAACTGAAGAAAATGGCATTGGATGCCTCTTGTATACCCCTGGCGCACTGACGTCAGGGAAGAAGTGACAGCAACCGACGCCGGACCAAGACTTTGGAACTCTGGCCGACTGTGGGACCACCTGACAGCAGGATAACCCAAGTGTGATGACTGCAGCAGTGTGAACACTCAAACATCTACATTTATGGTAGGTACAAAACTGTACTTTCCTGGATTCACTCTAATGGAGCAGATACAGCACAACCCTCCTTACCTCTCATCCTGGATTACCTAGCAGACCTACTCCTCAGAGGCCTGTCCTCATTAAGATACATGCCTCTGCCATCTCTGCTCATTACAGCACCGAGCCACCTCTCTTCTCGCACCCTCTCATTAAACATTTTCTGAGAGGGGCTAACAACTTAAGGCCACCAAGAAGACTGTGGAACCCTTCATTATTTTTCATGCTGACAGGGTCTCCCTCAGGACTAACCCTACTTTTATGCCTAAAGTGGTGTCCAATGTGGCTCTCAACCAATCTATCCATTTGCCCACCTTTTTCCCTAATCCTCAAAATAAGGGGGAAAGGATCTTGCACTCCTTAGTTGTGCACAGACAGCTCAGATTCTACCTGGATAGGACTAAGCCCTTCAGGAAGTATGACCAGTTACTAGTTAGCTTTGTACCAGGGGCAGCGGGCAAGGTGATATCAAACAAATCATCTCCAAATGGATATCACACTGTATCCATTTTTGTTACTAACACCATGGGAAACCACCCCCTCTGGGGGTCAGAACGTATTCCACGAGGGCAACTTCAACCTCTACAGCCTTTCTCAGAGGAGTCCCTATCAGGGACATTCTGGAAGCTGCTACTTGGAGTTCTGTTCATACCTTCACCAAGCATTACCACCTGCCTATCTTTTCCAAATCCAGGGAGGGCTTTGCAACAGCAGTCCTGCAGGGCATACTAGCCAGCCCCAACTCTTCTTGACTGCCTCCACCCATTCTTCAGCTTTGGGAATCAACCCAAGTGTGATGACTATAACAGTGAAACATGAACATAGTACAGTTGTGTACACCTGCCATGAATGTAGATCTTCAAGTGTATTCACTATTGCAGTCCTGGCTTCCCACCCTCCAGCCCCCTTGTCTCTATCTCTAACCCCTTACAGGGCTACTGGTATTTGTTTTTTTACTGGTGGTATTTTTCCACCATAACTTAGCTCCCTGTCTGGGGGCTCCTGACATGTGTGGCAAGAAAAACTGATGTAATGGCATTGGCTGCCTGTTTTTATACCCCTGACAACCGGACGTCAATCCTAAAGCAATAGCAACTGACACAGAAATACTAAGCCTCTGGTATTCGGGCTATAACTGAGGGCTACCCCTGGCAGGATAACCCAAGTGTGATGACTGCAACATTGAATACACTTGAACATCTACATTTATGGTAAGTGTACACAACTGTACTTTTGTTAGCGGTTTATAGATGTAACTATCAGACTGGTTGTTGCTAGTCAGAACCTTGATTTAATTTGGAACTGTTTATTTTTTTTTCTTTGATGGTGTTTCACAGCCAAACCAGTTATCCCATTATGTAAACTAAGTAAGTAAAATTTAAGCCAACAGTGTTCAGTTTGCTGGGTTGTGTTTCTTAGCAGGATGTTTGTGGGTGAGACATATTACCTTCCATTTATGTTGAATAACTCAACATAAAGACCTGCAAACTTGTTTAAGTCTTCAGCAGTATTTGTTGCTATTAAGACTTACCTTTCTGCCATAGTATGTAAGTAGGACATCTGTTTCCAGTATTGTCTGTTTGATCTGTTGTAATATCCATTGACCTTTAGTTGTTTCTTAATTTTTATTATAAATTTAAATTTAACTGGGTAGGTATTAAAAATGTATCATTTTCAGCCACAAACTGGGCCAGAGAGAAAAAAATACAAAAAATATGAAGGACGATTGTAATCAATGTAGTCCTATAAATAAATATACATTAAACAACATTAAACTTAACAGTTACATACAGGGAAACATTTTGTGGCTGTAGAGCCGTCTAACTCTAGATTCCCGGTGATTTCATTAATTGATATATAATATATTCTGATCAGTGCTAGCTAGCTTTTAAAATCAAACGGGCATTGAAAGCACGTGGTCTGTGGTGCAGAAAAAGTTACGTTTTGACAAACTGATTAAGAGGAAATGAGTAAGGAAGTACTTTCAATGTTGATTCGCCTTTTTCCAAAAAAAATGGAAATCATTTTTTTTTCATTTAAATTTGTTTCTGTCTGAGACTGACATTGTTTTATTTTGGTTACGATGTGTAATTTCACTGTTGATGTTTTGGGGCTGTACTGTTCTCTTAGAAACGCTGGACACCACAGTGTTCGGTGTCAGTTAAAGCCTAGCCAATTTCTCTTTCAAAGGTGAGAATCAAAGCCTGCCGCTTGTATCTGGTAAACAGAATGATTTATGATTGTAAATATTGCGTACTTTTTTCCTTTTTGTTTGTTCCAATGTCCTGCAGTAGCTTAATTTAGGGGACGAGTTGCCACCATGTCAGTTGTGCTGTTATTTTTGTACCAGAATACCTCAGCAATAAAATTATCCGATAGTGAAGTCGGAAACGCTGTATGCAAGACCATATATATTTATATATATATATTATACACACACACACACATACACACACACACAAAATGTTTCTTTGACTTCCCTTTTATTTTGTTTTCTTTCAGTTTCTCACATGTATCTTTGTCCATTTCACTTGTTCTGTCCCTCCTCAGACCAGTAGCTCTTTTTATCCTGTGTAATGTGTTTGGTGTCAAGATGTACTTAACTGCTGTCTTCTCACAGCTGCTAAGACTTACCTAAAGTGGAACTGACTTCCCTCTTTTTTTTTTTTTTTTTTTTTAGGGATGTCTGTATCCAACAAGATCGAAGGATTCACCTCACAGTAGTCTATTTTGGCCAAAGTGGGTTGTCAGAAGTCAGAACCATCTTGGAGGCAGTGGCCAGGTATGCCAACGTCTAAACAATGGAGGAACACTTTTTTGGTACCGTAAATTTTCAGTTGCACAGATGTAAAATACTAAATGAGTGAGTAAGGTTTGATTTTTTTCTGTCAGCGCTACCAGACATTCTTCTGTCACTGCTAGGGTAAGTAGGTATGTCTTTGGCTTGTTTAACACTTAAGCCTGAAAAAGGTGCTTTTATACTTTCCACAGTGAAGAAATTAATCCTTACTCCATTTCATATTTTGATCTAGACAGAATGAAAATTCCCCTATAATAGGTTAGTCCAAGTCACAAATGTTGTCACTGCCAGGCAGAGATGTATGGTCTGATCTTTCTATGACATTGTTTCCTTTGTTACAAGTTTCTGTGGTTAGTGTCATACTGTGGCTAAAACATTATTGTGACCTTTCCTACACACTTCCCACCAGCACAGGACAGAAGTACCTAGGGTGATTGTCATGAGTGGAAAAGCATGATGAACATGGCTGCCCAGAGAAAAGTTGGGAGTGTGACTTCAACAAATGGAGATGCAGTTTGCACACTTCTGAGAGTATGATCCATTTTGAAAGAATGAGGTTCTAATCCAGTCTGAAATGAGTCCAGGAGATTGGTTCCACTGATTTTAGAGAGCCCACTGTAAGACCAACATGTGATATTAGATGTGTAGCACCAGAACTCCACTACCCTAGTGCTTCCTCTGGCTGTGGCCATGCGTGAGTGGTGCACTGCTGCTTGACAGGATTCTGATTCCCATTGTTCTCAGCATCAGCTGTTTGTGTGAAGCCATGGGACCCAGCATGGTGTGTGGCCCCCACTTCCTCTCTGCAGACAGTAAGGAGGGTGACCAGTGAAAGTGCCAGAGGAAGGTGAACCTAGTATGCCTTAGTCTTGTGGCAACAGCAAAAAAACAGATGGGAGACTTTTTTTCTTTGTCAGGGCAAGTTGGATACAGTAACACCCGGATGAAGTCTCCCAGTATACTAATTCACATTTTTATGCTGTATCATGGCTGCTAGGGATTGGGGGTGTGTCCTCACCAATCTGCACCAGGGCATCTTTCCATGTGGTAGTTCTTTTTTCCTTATAGGGAAGAAGAGTTTCCATTGTTTGCACTGCAGTTCTTCTTGCAGTTTATCCGTTCTATTCCTGAAACAAGGCCGCTGGTGTTGCATGTAGGAATGTTAGCACTGTGTTAGCTTGTCCGCTCCCTGGTTAAAGTCATTCTGATTTGTTTGATTTTTTTCCTTTGATGAACATATTAGAGATCAGAATTTGACTTCAACGTGTGAGTTGTGCGTATACCTTATCATACAGTGCCACACTTTACTTCGGTCAATGTGCTTCACAGCAGCGCTACTGTTAACTCTCATGTTGAACTGCCATCCTTAAGATGCCATGGGCATGTATCTGTGTTTTTTTAAGACTCATCACACATGAATTAAACGTTTCGGTCATGATACTTAAGATTTGCACTGATGTCATTGATGTTTGTTTGCTGACACCCCTTAAAGAGGACTTTCCTTTTAAGGAGATGTTGCATAAGTGTGAGAAAACCCCATCTGTATAAAACCAGGTGGTATGGGATGGTCAGAAATGTATACGCAAACCCACTGTTGCCCAGCTGTCTGTACAACAAAGGCATTTATCAGGTGTGTGTGTATATATACATTTGTATTAATTTATTTGTTGCATAACAAGCAAGAAGTGGGCATTTTTGTGAGACTTAACATCAGGGACATTGAGGCTCCTAATAGGGCATGAGTTAATGTTTAAGCAAATAAAAATAATCATGCGAATCACAGATTGTCTGAAAGCGTGCTGGATACTGTACCCCATTACAGAGGGAGTATTATCAGAACAATGAAAGCATTTCTGTCGCTGTGTGTATGTATGTCTGTCTGTGTGTGACAACATCAAATCATGCAGTTTATTGTTTAGACTCCCACTGCTGAGCAAAGCTGCGTTAATGGCAGGATTAGCATTTTCTGAGTTGGAGTATCTTACAATTGAACTGTGCTTAAAGAAAGGCGATAATATGGGCAAAAAAAGTTTTGGCCAATATGCAGAAACCATGGGGAAAGCAGTGAAAGTCATACCAGGAATAGCATGCAAGCCAGTCAGTCACCACCCTTGGCACCTTCCTTACTGCTTTGCACTATATCCATTCCGTAGCAATAACTTCATTAGCCAGACTCCCTCTTCCATTTCATCCCATTAAGGCTCTTCTCATATATTACTATTAATATTTATCTCTCATGTCTTTTTGTACATCTTGCAGCCTTCCCTTCACCTGACTATACTGCTTACACCCCCTACATCCGTACACAATTAAGTCAGTAATTTTTGCTTTTTACTACTATGTACCCCTACCTATTCTGTCCTAACAGACCCCTCGCCACATACCCCCATCCTCATTCATGTCGGTGTTCTCCACACCTGTACTCTTAAAACATCCCTAGATCTCAAAGTTACTTGTAAGGCTACTGACTCAACACAGTCTATTTTAAATTTCAACTTGTGATTCCCCAAATAAACCCTCCCTACTTCCTGTCTTAACTGCAGCCTCATTCGCTAACCTTTAAACCCCTCTTATTTCTTACATTTTTGAAACGCGTTTCTCCCTAGTACTTCTTCTCCTGCTTCCACATTTAACGTCCTACCAACATCCATTACCCTCATAATTCCAACAAAACTCTTATATTATGTCCTTCAAGTAAAATATTTCTGAACCTCATCTCCTAATCACCCCTATCTGTATCATCACTTGTATGTTCTACTACTCAAGTGCAGTTATCCAAACCAATGGCCATTCACTCACAAATTTGGTATTAAACATAAAATCAAGAAAAAATACCTTTACCTGTACTATCACATCTCCATAACCATACTTAGCAGTGACTTTCATCCAAACCCAGGCCCAACTCAGAATATACAAGCATCAGACAATATATCCCTAGGAGTTCCTTTATTAGTACCAACTCACCCAGAGTCCCACCCTGGCCTTCATCTGAACCCTATACTAAGAGCAACAGGCTCAAACCTTGGGGAGGGGACAATATGCAAACAAAATCTAGTTCTTGTGGCAGGATTTTAACAAGGTCAATACTTCACAGCTGAGCTCTATAAAACACTGAGCCACACACCTTTGTATACTAGGCAAACACCTGCATAAAGGGGGAAAGCACCAGACAGAAACAACGGAACAATAGACAGCCAGTCAGTAAGGAAGACCTTGGGGCGAGTAGTATCCATTTCCAGAAGACAGGTGCAGAACCATTCATTTTGTCACCAGAAAAAACAACCACAACCTCTGGGCCCCAAATCAGCAATAGTCAAAATAAAATCACTTTCCTGCTGTGTGCTCCAAGCCTATCTGAAACAAGGTCAAGGTGCAGCATAACACAGCCAGATACCAACAAGTTCAGTACACCGTAACTGAGCACTGTGAAGTACACTTGTAAGGTGTACCACCTCAAGTCTGGTGTGCAGGATGAGAAGGCAGGGAAAGAAGCAGTTGTTGTTCTGAAGACTAGCAGTCCGTTTAATTGGGGGATGAACCAGCATAGCTGTGTTGCTTGAGTGCAGGAGTGTGTGGTGGGTTAGGACAGGAAAGGGAGGAGGCAGGTACCATTTAGGTAGTGCTGGCAAAGCTGTTGGTGGGATGAGAAGGAACTAACATGCCACTAGTGGCAGGAGTCCTGTGGGAGTCAGGGTGGCACTTCATGGAACTTTGTGTCCTGAGGGAGTCAGGGTGGCACTTCATGGAACTTTGTGCTCTCCTCAGGGAGTCAGAACGCCATGGAATTGTGTGTCCTGATGAGAGCATGAGAAAACAAGAAAACTAATAGTCTGTCTAATTCAAGTGTAGAGAGGTGCCATTAAGATAGTTTATTTTATGGTGAGATCAGATCATCAGACTGTCTCATTCGAAGTTTCTATCCCCCCCCCCCCCAACTGTAGTCAAGCTAAAAACCTTCCCAAAGGCTGACTACAACCTCCTAAGGGAGGGTATCTGTAGCTTCACACCACTGCCTCCCTCACAGGGTGCAGACAACTATACTGAACTTTACGTCAATGCAATATACGAGCACCTGTACAACTGCATGGACTCAGCCATACCCAATGGAACTAAGACCTGTTCCTCAAGGAAATACATACCTGTTTGGTGGACATCCTCTTTCAACAGGCTTTACAACAAAAGGAAGAAACTGTTGTCCAAGAGTAAAAAGGAACATATTCCAAATTGGAAAAACTCCCTCCTTAGCCTCAACAAGCAAGTTAGATCACTAGTGAAAGCCTCCAAAGCCAGTTATGCATTGAAACTAGCCTTCAAAACAAAGGGAAACCACAAAGCCTTCAGTTATGTCTGAAACCTCCATGGCAAAGCCCAGGTTTGTTCCAAATTAGTACTTAGCAGTATCACTTACACCAATCCTGTTGACTTAGCCAACGTGCTAGCAAACAGGTTCAGTGCAAACCTCATCTCCCGTCCCCCCAAAGGCCCTTTTGACATGCCTGATACTTGTCCCGCACCTCATATCTCCATAGATCAAGTGCTAAAGGCCCTGTCCAAGGCAAAGAACACAGCTTCCATGGTACCTGATAGCATCCCAGTCTGTATTCTGCACCATCTCCAGAAAGTACTGGCTTCACCATTGAGCACCCTATTCAACCACAGGCTAAGTAAGTCCAGCAAAGTGGAGAACTGCCATTGTCATCCCCTTGCACAAAGATGGTGACCCTGGAAGTTATTGCCCCCATTAGCTTGACAAGTCTGATCTGTAAAGCCATGGAGCGTATTATTATGGGTCTCATAAACAAGGACATAGGTAGACCCAAGGACATAGGCAATCTCCAAGCACTTGACCCCACCCAGTTTGTATTCAAGGGCAGATCTTGCCTGATGAACGTGGTTGACTTCATTGAGACTGTCACCAAGGCCCTGGATGAAGGATCGTCAGTGCATATAGCTTACCTTGACTTGGCCAAGGCCTTTGACACAATCTTCCACTCGGGCATTATTGAAAAGCTAACACAACTTGGCGTAAATCCCCATCTCATCTGGTGGATGGCCATTTGGCTCACCAACAGGACAGTCAGTCAAAATAGGTGCCTCCACCTTCAATAGCAGACCTGTCACTAGTGGACTTCCCCTTGAATCTGTCCTGGGACCCCTACTGTTTGCCATCTACTTCTTAGAAGTCCAGGCAAAGACAAAAGGCCTGTGGCTGACCAAGTTTGTGGATGACTGTAATGTGGGTGTTGTTATTGACTCCCCAAATGATGTTAACATATTGCAAGAAGGTCTGACAGCAACCTAATGACTGGTGCCAAAGTCATGGCCTCGAGCTAAATGGAGAAAACTGTATCATACCATTCGGCAAAAACATGGCCCCTACTGAGTACCACATCAACAGCAACCCCTACACACACAATCTGTGGTGAGAGACCTGGCACTCATGTTTATAACAGCCTCACATTCAACCATTATGTAGTGTCAGTGGTCAGAAAAGCCTTTTTCTTGGTTCATCTCATAAGTAAAGGGATTGAATCCAGAAAAAAAGGAGGTTATTACCTCTCTGTACACTTCCCTCATTAGACCAATAACTGAGTATTACACCCTGTTTAGTATGTACCTCTCCAAACATCTGCACCAACTGGAAAGGCCACTGAAATACTTCACAAAGAGAATCCATGTCCTCCAACACCTATCCTATGTGGACAGGCTCAAATCACTATTACTCTGTTTGGTGTCATACAGATTGCTCAAGGGTGATCTGTGTCTCGCCTACAAGGCAATCTCTGACCCTGCCGTACTAGAGATGCTCCATATCCATAAGTCTAACTCCTCACACATTACCCACTCAAAAAGCCTGAATCTAATATGTGACATCAACAAAACCTGCTGGAGAGACAGGTTTGTCTCCCAGAGGCTGCCCCATCTCTGGAATAGACTTCCCATATATGTCAAACAGAGCACCTGGCTGACACTCTTCAAGCGCAGCCTTGATGAGTGGATGGGAAACCACAGATTTGTCCCAGGGAGTTCAACCTGTGTCCCTCATTGACAGGTGCTGGCTGAGGTTTCTTTTTTGGAGATAAACTCTTGGCTAGGCTTGTAAGGGCCCCAGGGATATTAGGCTAGTAACCTCCTATGAATGTATGAACTCTGCCAGTAGACGTGGTCAGTATGATCTGGAATTTGTCCAAAAATGTTAGCCACCAGTCTTTGCAGCTTCTGCTGTCATTGTGTAACATAGCATGTTGGGTCTGGAAAATTGGTAGTGCAGTATTCACTTGTATTACATTGTGTAGTGTGGGAACATACAAGCTGTTAGCAGGGCGCAACACATTGTATTAGAAGCAAATGTCCTGGTTACTATGAAAAACTGTATCAATGGATGTAGCCAGTGAGACTGGAATTATCAAGTCAGGTCCTGCTCTGAGGAAGACTGTGGAGCTGTGCAGATGCCAGCCCAGTTGGGGCAAGATGTGGGGTTTTATGTATACATATATTTATTTATTTATACAAGTACCTTCTGGGCAGAGATGGAAATAAGGTATAGCTAAAGCCTGTAGCTATGGACTTTTAATTACAGCCTGCTGGTTAGAAGGTTGGAAGTGATCGAAAAGGTTCTGAGAAAATTTGTACACCATTATGACAAGGTGAAGTATGCTCTGTTTCATTCTAGTTAGATTTTTCCTAGTTGATGTAATAAACTGTAGTACTTATATTTGTGCGTCTTCAGTGTCTGCTTGGACTTTTACTCCGTACAACTTAGGTCTTGGTATTTCAACATTGTACAAGGAAAGGTTATTAATATTCATAACTTGAATGCTTACTGCACAAATCCACATGCCCAAAATGACCATTGTAAATCAGAAATACCCATGCGAATGTTTGGGAGGCAGTAGTAGTTATAAATAAAAGCTAGAGCAGCCACGTTCTTCACCCTGTTAAACACAGAAAGGGAATCAGAACATCAACAGAATCAGACAAACTTCCATATCTGCCCCCCAAAAATTACAAAACAAAATCAGTGCCAGGATGCCATGAGTCTGCGGACATCCTCATGTGAACATTTGGGTGCATGTGCACTCCTTTGTCCCACAAAAAATGGCGGAACTTGTATCCTACCTAGTTTACTGCACAGGTGCCAGTATGTGTACATACATATTTAGCACAAGTTCAGTATATGAGGAAGTCCTAGTATTTTTCTGCTGTCTTCTATAACTGGGAACAACAGTAAGGTTCAGAGATGCCTTTTTGAAGTAATGTAATAGTAAGCAGTTTCTTTCTTTTTAAAATAATGGCATTCTGTAATAGCGATAATTCATTCCCATTGTGGGTATTGGCTGGTTTATCCACAACTTGCTGTAACCACTGCTGTCATGATCAAATTATTAAACCAACATTACCTACAGCTAGTCTCGGATTACTGCTAAACTGCAACTCTCTTCTAGGCATAGGAATTCACCCCTTTCTGTTAACATTGTTTGTCCTCCACTCCCAGATTCCACTGATTTCTCCCTTCTCATCTTTCCTATTAAGAACCCCCCCCCCCAGTTAAGATTCTTAATTCTTGGAATGATAAATATCTTTATTATGGGTATCAGTGTTTTGAGAGAGATGCATGTAAAGCTGTTGAAACTATTTATTTAAAATTTAATATAAATAACAATGAATTTTGAGTCTAATTTACCTCTAATTCTTGAATGGTTACTAACCCTACCATTTAACTAGGAGGGTGGCCTAATGGTTAAGGTGTTTGCTTGCAAGCACAAGGTGCAGGGTTTGAGTCTCACAAGGGATAATTGGCTAGGCTTAAAATGTCTCGCAAGGGCAGTTAGCTTAGTACTAATCTGTGAACCTATAATGTTTGAAATGACTTATAATCAGTGATAATTTAATAATTTAATTTTGAAAATATTTCAAATGTTAGCCAAGGATTACTCAAAACTAGATTAGAAATTTTGGAACTTTTTTACTAAGGAATTTTCTATAGTTTTCATCATCAAAAGTAAAAACAAAAACAACTTATTTTCTCTATTAAAAATACTTGTTGGGCCCTTTACTGGATTATATATACTTCGAAATACTTATTTAGAGCATTTATAACTCCTGTTTGAGTTGCTAAAATGACAAAACAAAATTTCTTTGGATGTTGGAAATGTAGTAAGCAAATGAAAGCTAACTGGTCACATATGGTTTTTGATTGTCATGTGTTATAAGGTTTTTGGGTAAAAATACAAGATTTTTTAAAACATTATGGAATGATATGTTTATTTTAACAAAATAAACGGTTCTCTTTAATGTTTTTGGAATAGATAAACAAAAGAAAGACTTTTCTTACTTAACTTGGAGTATACTTGCAGTGACCAGGAAAAATATTAGTAGAAAATGGAAATCTTCAGAAACAAAATTTGAAGACTTGGTCTTCTAAAGGAAGCTGCAATTAAAGAAGTCAAAGTAAAACAGATGAGAATTTATCCAAACAAGTTATGGAATAGTCCTTGGATGAAGGTTTTGGCCCTTATCGAATCATCATTTTCATCTGCTTAATTATTTGGACTTCTATGCACCTTCCACTGTTTTAGCCATTATTTTGATAGGTTTAGGCTATTGTAAATAATTCCAAATTTATTTGTTTTTTAAAACTATGATTCATCATATTTTAACACTGTATTGTATTTAAAGTTTAGTTTTTGTAATGTTTGTTTTTTTCAAAATCTTAGTAAAATATTTCTGAAAAAAATAGTATTTTTGAACAGTGTATGTCTAAAATTATTTCCATTTCTTCTTTCTTCTAGTGGAAACAATCCCAATACATTATGACTTCCTCTTGACACAAGCCTTATAGTTCCCTCCCTCACCCAGTTTTTGCAAACTTCCTCTACACTTTCTTCACGAGCCTTTTATTCCTGCTTAGGTGTGGTACTTGTAATGTGATTCAGCATGTATTTGCAGTTGTACCAGCATTCCACACAATGCTAAAATAAGAGCATCCCGATGCATCTGGCGCAGGGAAGGGGGGTTGCATCCCTAGTTTGTTTGCTTAGCATATACCAAAAATTAAATTGGCAGTGTCCCAGTGATAGCTTCAGTTTAAATGCATGCCACCCTCTAACAGACATGCATTTGTCTTTTTTGCACATTGTACAGGCTTATTTGCAGAACTTCTCTTCAGTACTAAAATCCAGAGTGCTCTGAGCTGGATGTACTCTTTTGTAGCCCAGTGTGGGAAATGCTGAGTTAACAAGACATCGGACAAGGTATAACTGAAAATGCAACAATTCACATTGCAAATATTTAACAGTTATCCTGTGTTAATCAGGTTGTAATAAACATAACAGTGACAGCAGGGCTTTTGTGGGCTTGGTCCTCACAGAGATTGATAACCTCCAAGATTGGGGAAATTGTGGAGCTATGTCAGCGTGCAAATCTATACTGCCCTGGGGGGGGGACTAAATGTTAAAAAAAAAAATGAACATTTATAGTTTTGAATCCAGACACGAGGTAACGCTTTGCACCTATCATCCAATGCTCATACACAGATTCTGACATGGGCAAGAATTAATCAAACAGCAGAACTACATCTTACTTCTTATTGAACAAAGTCCTTGTTTGTAGAACCTCTGTGGTGCTTTAGGCTCTCCAGAAGAGAGGCAGCATCCAGCTTTTTTGCAGAAGACATGAATGCCCACACCATCTGCTTAACTTAGTTTAGATGAAAGAAGATGACTAAATGCCAAAAAAGGGTTTTTCATCCACCAGGCCATTTTGACCCCCCCATTACCCATTTCTCAATCGTGGACTTCTTCCCAGTTGTCTCCCCTGCACCTCTCTTGACAGCCTGCTTGATTTTGTAGCAGTGGAGCCTGATGGTTCACCGAGTTCATTCCGGGCTTAACTAGTGTAACGCAGAACATGAGGTGTCTCTACACTGTAGAAAGAGAACATGGGTTAAAGCTGCTCGAGCCATTCCTTGACTTGTCCACCTTGGACAAGATCATTCAGTGTGGGAAGGGCTGCTGCTGCTGCTGCAGTAATAGTCATTCTTGGCCAAGGGTGATGCAAAATACTGCAGCAGAGAAGTAGGTTCTACTCCCATCTACTTTGGTCCTGGAGACGTTGGTGAGTATTTTCCCTGCATGGGACATCCCAGCTGCTAGATCTGTAGTAATAATTCCTCCTGTAAACAAACTTCTGTTTTTTAATTTTGTAACTTTATTTGTTGTTGTCTTGTAGGTGAAAACCCTGAATGAGTAACATAAAAAACTGGAGATTACTGGGCTATCTGCTGCACTTTTCCCAGCACAGAGAAATGATATGCAGGCCTTAGACATAATATCGATAAAATGTATAGAAGCTTGACATTTTTTAGAAGAACTATGTGAGATGGCACAGGAAGAATTTATAAATGCCCCACCCACTTCAGATGGCTTTTTCAAATATCAACACTCACGCAAGTGCTTAGTATATCAGTTATGTTTGCAGGATTCCTTTCACTATATCACTAATTTGTATTGCATCTTTGTACCACAGATGTTCTTTATAGTCAGCGTTGCAGTACTGATTCTTGGGTCTTCCTGCCATGCAGAAACCTGTGACGGGCCTGATTTCTGGAGTCTTTACATCATTTTTAGCCAATGGACATCCGAGGACTGACATCTGGGTGTAAGGCGGGCATCTGTTTGTCTGTGCCATCTTGTTCTTTGTAGCTGTGCAGTATGATGCACTTCATAGTGTGTACAAAATGTTTGCAGTCTGTCGGTTGGTTCATTTTTCCAGTTTCACTTTTCTACCAGTCAGATAAGTTCCCTGCTTGGGGATTTTTCACTTCAAGCAGCTGTTAACATTTGTAAACATTAAATTGAAGTGGTAGGAAGCAAATCCTGCATAAAGATTTTCACTGGTTGTATCTGTACTGTTTGGGGCCTCAGCATGACGTCTCTAATTGTCCCAGCTGTGCTGAATTCTAAGTAAAGACTCTTAAACACAGGAATGAAGTATTAGCCACTCATATGGAGTCCTCCGTTTCAGTTCTCTGTGTCTTTGCAAACAATGTCTGCCAGCATCATTCCTAAAACACAGAAAGACTAAAAATTCAAGGAAAAATACTCTGATATCCCAGAAGCTTCGGTCCATGCTACCAAGTTTACCAACTCAGGTGAGGCACCGTTGCAGTCCCCTGGTCTGGTGTTTTAGGCCTGAACCCTCAGGCATGACCCCCTAGAAGGCCACCATGGTTCCTGGTCTATCGTTCACTTCTTCCACAACACCAGTGCCAACCAGATCTGAGGTCACTCAGCAGGCTTCAGCTTACAAAGTTAGTGTTGTGGGAAATGAGGGAGACACCCTGTGTACCTCTGTTACTGAACCTCATGCAGAGGTTGTGGTTGGAAGACTGCACCCTCTGGTCACCCTCTCTCTACAGACACCAAAGTGAGCCACCAGCCTTCCTCTTTCCTGCCCTCAGCCCTCTGCTACTTTAGCTCAGTTGAAACCCAAGACCTCTTAAAACATAACAGAAATTCATGGCCGAAATCCAGGGGAGCCCTCCCACACTTACTGCTGCCCCTTAATCCTTCCCCTCTAAAAGGAGCAGAGAGATGGCTTTTCAGGAAAAATCCAATTCCTCAGACCCAGAAGTTGAGGAGGAGTTGTACTGCTCTGAGCAACTAGCACCCCATCTGTACCCTGACTCAGATTCTGATGGTACTGTCTCTTCTGCTTCTCCCCCAGAGGACCTTTCTTTTAATTGGAAAGCAAATAATTTTCACAAGCTCTGGCCCATTACAAGGAGTTGCTGAGTTTACATTCACCCAGGCCACGGTCTATCCTTCCTGTACATACAGTGGTTGATGACATTTTTGAAGACATTTCTTTGTGCCCTGATTCTCTCCCACCTACACCTAGGAGGCCTGACAGTTTTTACAGGGTGATTGACTCACACAAATACCTCTGCAAGAATCCTAAAGTTGACCTCTGATAGTGTTTACTGAATACAGAAAGGGTGTACCTAAGGGGCTAAGTAGACATCCCCTATCCAATGACAGAAAAAAGTAAAGTATTAGACATCTTTGGCAAAAAAAATCTTAAACCTCTGCTACACTTTCAGTAAGAGCACTAAATTTCCTGTGTTAAGATACATTAAATTCTTACAAGACAAAATTCTAAGGCATAGACTGTTCTTGCTAGAACCTTGTCCAATGACATTCAAGAGATAGCAAGAGAAGCCTCACAAGCCACCATTCACACCATAAAGTGTGGTTATGACCACTTGGATGCATCATGCTGAGAAGCTGCCACAGATTCTGCCATTCACAGGCACGCACAGCTCAGAATTCTGTCCCTCTCGGACCAGGCCAAGGCTGAACTTATGGATGCTCCACTAGACAAAGAATTCCTCTTCAGACCCCTAGATGAAAAGGTTTTAAAGGAGATGAACAAGAAAGGCAAACAAAGTGAAGGACTTTTACCTGTCACCCATACCAAGGTATAATGGAAATTACCCTTCCAAACCGTGGCCTATCCCCCCCTAAACAGGACAAGGAGAGGCTTCTTGCTAAGTAATCCAGACAATCTAGAAGATGACAGCCAGAGTAAAATCAGGGAGCTCTAAAGATCCTACCCAACACAGAAACCAGCTGAGACTATCCTTAACCTCTGACCCCACTGCCTCTTCTCATCCTCCTCTCTGTCCCTCTGGCTGGAGGACTGTCCTTATTCCTACATCAGTGGAAGATAATAACCAAGGACCAGTGTGTCCTCAACATCATAGAAAGGGGTTATTGCATCCAACTTGGAGAATTCCCACCTTTCCTAGGCACCCCGGGTCCACCAAAAGAGAAGCAGAGTCTCGCCACCTATCCTCTGGGAACTACTAAACAAGGACTAATTCAGCCTTTTCCTGCAGTTCAGGAGAAAAAAGCTTTTATTCAAGGATCTTTTGGTTCCAAGAAAAGAGGACATCTGGAGGCTGATCTTGGACTTCTCAAAGAAGTTGCTGTGTGTACCAAAACTCAGAATACTTACTCTACACATTTTACTTCCTATGGATTTCAAAGATGATCACATGGTTGCTGTAGACCTAAAGGACACTTACCTCCATGTCCATACTGCAGACAGTGACAGGAAATACCTGTGGTTTGTGGCAGAAGACTTGTATTATCAATTTTGTGATTTACCATTTAGTCTGTCTGCTCCCAGAGTGTTTGCCAAATGCTTAGCTCCTCAGCACATTCCAGAACCTTGAGGGTTCATATTTATCCTTACTTGCATGACTCTCATTCAGCAAAAATCCACAACAGATAACCAAAACACTCTGCAGATAACCATAGACTGTTTCCAAAAGGTAGGTCTCACATTAAACCTTTGCATGTTACAAACTCTTTCTCAAACATGGATTCTCATCTGCAGACCCTCCTAGACCTGTACAACAAAAAGCTTTCCTTCTCCAAGACAAAGCTATCTTACCTGGCAAACTACCTCACCAACTTGACACGAAAACAAAATTCAGCACGGGAATGTCAAAGAATACTGGGTTACATGGTATCGTTCATTGTCATGATTCCTTTTGCAAAGTTACACAAGAAAACTTCAGTTGTCCATAAAGAAGGCATGGAGAAAGCATTCTCAGTCCCTGGAAACAGTCTTCCCACTACTTCCATGCTTAAGCAAGGAACTGCTATAGTGGATAAACACCATATTGCAGAATTCAGGGGCAAATGTCTCTCTGGCAGAAGTGGCCAAGACAATCACCACAGACAGTTCAATCATAGCCTAGAGGACTCACCTAGACTGAATGTAGGTGCCAGGCATTGAGACACCACAGCAGAGGAAATACCATATAAACCAAAAAGGAACCATTATCAGTTTACATGGCCATTAAAACTTTTGAACAGAGTTTAACTCCAGGGACCTTGCAGATTTGGACAGACAGACAAAACCACGGTGATGTCATACATAAGCAGTCAAGGAGGCACCCTTTCTTACCCTTTGTACAGTCTCACAAGGAAGATCTACATGCTGACACAAAAGCTAAAATGGACTGTTACAGCATCTTGCATTCTGGGCCAGAACAGTACCCTGGCAGATTCTTAAAGCACAGATCATCTAAAGTCCAATGAATGGATGCTGTAGAGAGAGGTTTTCCTAGACTTAATCTTACAGTGGGGAATTCCCTCAAAAGGCCTGTCTGTCTCCCATCAAAATGGGCAACTTCAGGGGTTCTACACCTGAGCCCAACACACAGGAATTTGTTAAATATAACCATTCTCATTCATATGGACCAGCCTGTTCTTATATGCCTTTTCGCCTTTACCTCTGATCCCCAGCATCCTGATAAAAGTGAGGTCGAGCAGATCCAGCATGGGTCTCATTGCCCCTTCTTAGCATGGCAACACTGGATGTTATTCCGGTTTCACTGTTGCAGTCATCACCTGTGGATTATCCCTGCTGTGGTAGCCCTCGGTCAGCCTGAATACCAGAGTCAATGTTTTTGTGCACCCGCTGCTGTCACCTGTAGTCTGATGTCAGGTCATCAGTGCTATAAAGCAAGGCAGCTGACATCATTACATCAGTCTTTCTTGCTGTGGAGCCCGTAGAAGAAGCAGTTCACACGAGTGCCGGTCTGTCACTACCAGAAGTTGAATTTCGGCAGAAAACGTCTAAAGCTAAGTATCCCATTGGGGACCCTTTTTTCTTGCTCTAACCAATGTCCGAAAAAGTTAACAATTCTCTCGCCTGTGTAAAGCAGATCCCACACCAAGACTTTCATTCTTACTGCATCACTTGTTTAGGCCCAGACCACAACATCCCTCGTTGCCGTTTCTGGGCCCTCTTTAATGCAAAAAACGTTCACTGTAGAGCTTTTTTGTACACTATTATTTTCGTGTTCTATCTTTGAATTCTGATATGGCATCCATCAGCCAACAATCTGTGGCTATTCTGAAAAAACGTACAGATAAAGCTAGAGACAAGCCATACAAGGCTAAGCCTTCGGACGACACTACTGCAAAGCAAGTAATCAGTTCTCCGGAATTCAATGAGGTGCTTTCCCAGCCCTGATGCCCGACTCACTGTCTACGCAGGCCTCTGTCGAGACTCTTTTGGAGTCTGGTATGCCGCAGAAGTCTACTTCATCTTCCAAGCCTTTGGCTGTCTCTGCCTCGATTGGGTCCGGAGCCGCGGCACAGGCACCGGCTTCCAAGCATGCCTTTCGCACTACCGAATCTAGACAAAAACTGATGTCTTCGCATCCGACTACCGCTTCTCAGAGACCGACAGATTCTCTCAGGCCTAGAAGCCAGGCCACTCCTAGGAAATCTGCTTCTAGCCACCATCTTGCTACTGCTCCCCCACCCTAGCTCAAATGTTTAAAATGGCAGAGGATCTCATCTCCCTTATCTGAGGTACTCAGGCCCCCACTCCTAAAAGGAAAAGGCATCCTTCTCCAGAAATTGACAGACCAAGAGTCTGAGGAATCTGATTATTCTGCTTTTGAAGAGGAGCAACATCCCTTAACTGTTTATGAGGATTCAGATGCAGAGGAGTCCATCCCTTCTGCCTCCCCTCCAGAGGAACTCTCATTTGGAGAAACACTTCATTCCCTCAGGGAACATTTCCAATGGGAATCTCAAGACTTCTCACAGTCTAAGAAAAGACTTAGAGAGTTTCTGGACCTGCCCCAGCACAGACCCCTGGCTATCCCACCTATTTTGGAAGTGGTGGATGATGTTTTCCATGAATCCAGCTTAGCCCCTGATGCCCTGCCTCCTGCTCCAAGTAAACCTGATAGGTACTACAGAGTACCGGATTCTCACAAATACCTGTATAGGAATACTGCTGCAGACCCTGAGTTCATTACACAGGGAACCAAAGGAGCTAAGACTAGTTCTGCCAAGAATCCTCTCCCTTCTGACAAAGACTCCAGAGCTCTGGACAGATGGGGTAAGAAAGCATACACCTCTGCAATCTTGGCTATCAGAGCACTCAATTGTCAGTTCCATATGTTAAAATTTCAACAACACACTTTGGAACAATTAAAACAGAAGATTGCTTCCTCTCCTGACTGTGCTAACTCAAAGGAGCTGGCATAATTACTATGCTCTGCTTGTCAAGTGGCCAAGCACTCATTACAATGTGGATATAATGCCATAGCAGGGCAGCAGTGACAGGATCTGTTAGGAGACATGCATGGCTAAAGGAACAACCTCTCCCTGATCATGTCAAGTCTAAACTTATTGATGCACCCCTAGACAAGGAGTGCCTGTTTGGGGAAAAAGCAGAAGACGTGCTTAAAAAGATGGAAGACAAAACAAAATCTATGCAAACATTAAAAGATTTCTTTCAAGTTCAACCTCCCAGATTCATCAGGAACTTTCCCTCTAAGCACTGGGCCTTCCCTGCACCCAGCAGACAGGGCCAAGGTAAGACCTGCAGGGACAGGCCAACCAGGTTCCTATCCAAGGGCCAGCAAAGATGCAAACCATGGATCACTTCCGTCTTTAAGGCAGGGAGTGCTAAGCCAAGATTTTATGGCAAGCACTCACAATGATGGTCCCTTCCCCCTCTGCCATCCCTTCACTCATCAAAAACTATGAGGAAGGCTCACCCTCTTCACAGACAATTGGCTTTCTGTAACCAAGGACCAATGGGTCTTAAAAATAATTTCTCAGGGATACAGATTTTCTTTCAGTGAACTCCCCAATTCCAAGAGGGTACCCAGACCTCCCCCAAACCAGTGGACAGAGGCATGGAAACAGGTCCAATCTCCAATATCCCAGGGGGCAGTAGAACATGTTCCTCCAAATCCAAAAAGGAAAACGTTTTTATGCCAGACTATTCCTTGTTCCAAGAAAAGAGGGCACTTGGCACCCCATCGTGGATCTATCCAAACTGAGCACCTCCTTGGTAGTTCCCAAATTCAAAATGCTAACTTTGGACGTAAAAGATGCCTACCCTCCACATCCCCATCATGGAATCATGCAAAAAATTCCTGCGCCTCAGAGCAGGCTATCAACAATTTCAGTTCTCTGCACTGCCCCTTGGCTTATCTACTGCTTCCAGAGTATTCACCAAATGCTTGGCCCTGGCTATACATTCTGCAGACAGAAATATACAGATTTACCCTTACCTGGATGACTGCCTAATTCAGGCAGAGTGCAAAGAAAAGTTGCTCCAGGACCTTCTCTTTGTCAAATCTCTCCTTACTTCGCTAGGGTTCACCATCAACGAGAAAAAATCGAAACAAAACCCCACCAGAAAAATAGTTTTCCTGGGAGCTGTGCTAGACACAGCATCCCAGATGGGCTTCCTATCCCCAGAAAAGCAGATCTTCCTGCCTCTATACTTCACCCAGCTGGCTTCCAGAAGCCACCTCACTGTGAGGAAGTTCCTGCAAGCCCTTGGATACATGGCATCTTGCATCCTCCTTCTCCCCCTCACCAGGATTCACATGACAAAACATCAGTGGTACTTAAAGAACCTTTGGTGTCAGCACTCTCAATCCCAAGAGACCACTGTCCCTCTGATCCCATGTATAAGGGCTGAATTTTTGTGGTGAGCAGAAGCCTGTGCCATGAACAAGGGTCTCCCCTTCATCCTCTGTCCTTCTGACCAGACCATCACCACTGACGCCTCAGACATTGCTTGGGGCATTCACCTGGCAGGCAGGTGTACCCAAGGCCTTTGGAATGCCCAGAAACTTTATTTGCACATCAATCAGAAAGAAATTATGGCAGTACAAATGGCTCTGACTTCCTTCCAACCCATCTCAGGCCAGGGATCTTCCTTATAAAAAACAGACACCACCACAGTGATATGTGGTACATCAACAAGCAGGGGGGCACCCAATCATATCCCCTGTACAGGTTAGCCATGAGTCTCTGGCTTACAGCCACCTCCATGGGGCTATACCTAATAGCCCAATACCTACCAGGGGTCAACAACACCCTGGCAGACCACCTAAGTAGAAACTTACTGGACCCCCATGAATGGCAACTCCACAGAAAAATCTTCCTGCAAATCACTCAGGAGTGGGGGACCCCAGAAGTGGATCTCCTTTGCCTCGCACCTCAGCCACCAGCTGCAAAGGTTCTGCACCAGGGAGTTCACCCCCTAGCATGGAAGGTGGATGCCTTGACCTTCACCTGCAACTCCCTCTTTGTGTTTGCATACCCTCCTCTGCCCCTTATTCCCAAGGTTTTGATCAAAATAAGAGAGGAGAGACCAAGGGCCATCCTCATTTCTCCAGACTGGCCCAGGCAGTATTCGTACCCCCTGTTACACAGCCTGACCTTACAACCCCCCAAAGCTGCTTCCCCTGATGTCAGACCTCTTGACCCGGGGGGGGGGGTACTGCACCCAGGCCTAGGACTCCATGTTAAGCAAACAGGTCATGGACATCATCACAGAGGCCAGAAGGCCCAGCACAAGAAAATCATATGCAGGAAAATGGAAAAGATTCTGCTCCTGGAAACAATCAAAAGGGAGCAGTACCTCCCAACCTTCCATCCCTCTCATCCTGGATTACCTAGCAGAGTTGCTCAATAGTGGCCTTTCTTTCTCCTCTATTAAAATTCATGCCTCAGCCATTTCAGCCCATTATGATTCAGACCTACCCCACTTCTCTCATCCTTTGATTAAGAAATTCCTTAGAGGGGCTTCTAATACCAGGCCTCCCACGCCACCCAGGGACCTGAATTATGTGTTAGAAAAACTAACCTTTCCTCCTTTTGAATCTGCCACTTCTACAGAATTGAAATTTCTCTCATGGAAGACTGCCTTCCTACTTGCTACCACCTCAGCCAGAAGGATCTCAGAAAATCAAGCTCTCATGGCTGTTGAGCTCTTCATCATTTTCCATGCAGACAGTCTCTCCCTGAGGACTAACCCCTCCTTTATGCCCAAGGTGGTATCTGATGTGACCCTTAACCAGGCCATACACATTCCCACCTTCTTTCCCAACCATCAAAACAAGGGGGAAAGAATCCTACACTCACTAGATTTACACAGGCAACTCGGATACTATCTGGACCATACTAAGCATTCAGAAAAACAGACCAGCTACTTGTAAGCTTTGCATGAGGGCCAGAGGGGAAAGTCATCTCCAAACAAACCATTTCCAAATGGATTTCACACTGTATCCTTTTTTGCTACAGACTACATGGGGAAACCCATTCCTAAGTCTATCTGTACCCACTCCACTAGGGCAACCTCCACTTCCACTGCCTTCCTCAGAGGAGTACCCACCAGGGACATCTTGGAAGCGGCCACCTAGACCTCTGTCCATACCTTTACAAAACATTAGTACCTACCTCTCTTTTCAAAGTCTAGGGCAGGGTTTGCCTATTTTGCAGGGCCACCTGACCCATACCTAGGATTCAACTTATCCTTCCACCCCTTTCCTCAGCTTTGGGAATCCTCCCACAGGTGATGACTGCAACAGTGAAACACAAAGAACATAGTACAGTTGTGTACACTTGCCATAAATGTAGATGTTAGAGTGTATTCACTGTTGCAGTCTTGGTTTCCCTCCCTCCATCCCCCATTTAACATCTTCCCCTAGGGGGACATAAGCTTCCCTGGGTGGCTGTTAGCCACCAGGACCACTTCTCTCTTTTCCCTTGTGCTTCTGACAGGTTAGGGCTGCCTTGCTTTATAGCACTGATGACCTGACGTCAGACTACAGGCGATTGCAGCCAGTGCACAAAAACATTGACTCTGGTATTCGGGCAGACTGAGGGCTACCACAGCAGGGAATAACCCACAGTTGATGACTGCAACAGTGAATGCACTCTAACATCTACATTTATGGTAAGTGTACGCAGCTGTACATTTTCCTTCTTGTCCCTCACTAAAGAGTCCACACTCTCCCAAAGGAGACAGACCTCCTCAAAAAAAAACAAGCGATCACTATTCCATCTGCACCTGGCCACATTTAAACTAACAGTCTGGAGATGGGTTTTGGCACTGAAAAATGTCAGTTAACCCAAATGAGGTGCTATTCATTCTGAAGGAGGCAAGCACAACTAAAACGTTCAGTTATCACAGAGAGGTGCTAGCCATTCTGAAGAAGGCAAGGACTGCAAAAAATTCAGTTATCCTAATGAACTGCTATCCAATCTGAAGGAGGTAAGGAAACCCACCACCAGAAAATCATACCTAGCAAAATGAACAAATTTTTCCATCTGGTGCCACAGCAAAAACATCAACCCTCCTCAGGCAGACATCAACTCACACCTGGGATACCTTTCAGGCCTGTTTCATCAAGGCCTTTCAAACTCCAGTATTAAGGTACATGCCTGTTCCATCTTAGCTTGTCTGCGCCATTCTCCTCTTATATACTCACACCTCCACATAAAACTTTTACTAAAAGGGGTCAGTCACTTAAGACCACCTAAAAGGAACCCACTTCCTACCTGGGATCTAAAAGATGTGCTAGAAAAACTCACCTTGCCCCCTCCCTTTGAGCCAGCAGCTTCTGCTCTCCTAAAGATGCTCACTTGAGTGACTACCTTACTTACAACTATCATTCTAGCAAGAAGGATCTCGGAGCTTCAAGCCCTCATATAAAGAACCTTTCACCGGGATAGGGTAACCATTAAAACTAATCCATCTTTCATGCCTAAATTGGTATTAGAACTTTCTCTAAATCAAGCAATACACCTGCCAGTTTTCTTCCCAAATCCACAGAACAAAGTGGAACAAATCCTTAATTTTCTGGATGTTCGTAGGCAAATCACATACTACCTAGAAAGGACAAAACCCAAAATGGAGCAGAGCAATTCCTGGTTCTTTTCACAGAGGGAAAAGAGGACATACTTGTCTCCAAATAAACCATATGCAATGGGATAGCTAGTTGCATTAGGTTCTGTTACACTCACCTTGGGAAAACTTCACCTGGTCCTATCAAAGCCCATTTCATCAGGCATGGGGCAATTACTATGGTCTTCCTCAATGGAATTCTATTCAGATTGTCCTAGAAGCTGCCACTTAGAACTCTGTGCACACTTTTACAAAACATTACCATGTAAGCATTACCTCCAGGGGTAGAGCAGGGTTTGCAGCTGCCATCTGAGAAATCTTCTTTCCTAGCTGCCAAAAGATTGTCTGTCACCTAACTTGGTAGCTTTAGGAGTCTTTCCAGGAATCAGTACTGCAACATTATCTACAAAGAATATAGTAAGTACAGTCCCACTAGCCATAATTGTAGATGTTTGAGTAAGTAATATTGCAGTACAAACACCAACCTTCAACCTCTCTATCTGTTGTCTTTCCCCCTTGCCGATTCCAAGGGGGAAGGTTGTTTCCTGTAGAAAGTTCCCTTATCTCCATCATCTCCTCTGTGCCTCCTACGGTTTTTCTCTTACACGTTCAAATTCAGACAACTGAGGTGGTCATGCTGTCCTTGGGTATCGGACTGCTTGTTCACTGCCTAGAAAGACCTGAAGATGGAGCCAATGGGCACCCTTCTTATACCCCGAAGTCCAAATGTCAGTCCTTAGATGTCCGTTTGCTAGGGATGTTGCAAAGACTTTGGAAATTGGGCTGGTCGCAGGTTTCTGTGTGGCAGGAAGACCCTAGAAAATCAGTACTTCAACATTCATATACTCGACAGTCTATAATTATGGTAAATGGGACTCAATTGTATTTTTCTTACCACTTTAGATGGACATTTTTTAGGAAAAATGGCTAGATGCAAACAGTGACCATGGTGAAAAGTAGATAGGTTTTATCTATGTGGCACCCACAGAGGGAATCGCATGGTGGTCTCCAAGGTAAGAACTTGTTCAGATTACAGTTTGGCATGTTGAGAGAGAGTACTGGTGAATATTGACTAGTGGTAAATTACTTTATTGATTTCATGTAATATGAAACTGTGGAAGTTCAGAGTAAAAATGTAGAAATTAGATACTTTAGAGCTTATGGTAGTACTTTGTACATTTAGGGATTTTTGGCTGTGTTCTGTGATGTTTACTAGAGATTTCAAAACAGACTCATTTCTCAGTTTTTAAGTTGATTTCTGTTTTTTCTTTATTTTTAGTGAAACACATTTCCATAATTATACATTACTTTCACTGGACGAGGAGTTTTCTCGTGGACGAGGCCTTGATATGGGTGCTCGAAACTGGGACAAGGGTGAAGTGCTGATGTTTTTCTGTGATGTAGATATTTATTTCACTTTGGAGTTCCTCAACAGCTGTCGGCTAAACACTGAACCCGGTGAGTATTTCATGAAGTTATTGGAGCAGGCTGCTCATTTTCTGAAAATACATAGGCATGCCCTTTTTTTATGTATTCTTTGTACACAAGACAGTTGCAGAAACAGTGTACCTTTAATTTTTTTAACCGTTGATGTGTTTTCAGTTTCAAAATCTGTAATTATTTATAAAAAAAATTCTGTGGTGGAAATGCAGACAACCAAGTCAAGCAACTGAATTTACAGATGTGTGACCTTGATGTCTTGAAATGCTTTCCTTATTTCAGGTTTAGTTTTGTTTTGTACATCTGTGTTCCTTTGTTAGTGAGGTGCATTGAAACAAAGTAGTATTTTAAATGGATATATGCTAAAAAGTGTTGCTTGATAGGAAAAAGAAAGAAGGTGAATTTCTGCAAATGCTGGTGTTGTATTAATGTTTGACAAAAGGGTCCAAATGCACATTCTGTTCCAGTAAACTGTTTTTTCACGATAGTACAGTAACAGAAAAATTGTCTTGAAGAAGATTGTTGTGGTTACACCACAATAAGCATTCTTAGAGGAACTACTGTTTTCGGAGAAACAACTTTTGGCTTTCTCTTATCTAGCAGATGTTTATGCTTCCAGGGTTCTACAGTGGCTCAAAATTCTTAATAACAAGTTTACAGTCGTCTCTTTTTTTGAATACTTGCACAATAAAGTGTATTGATCATGTTCTAAAGCATGTCTAAGAAGCAAACCTTTGGAGTTGGATATAACCTACTTACCATATACAACACTAAACTATATACTTTTTATGTAGAAAATATATTTATGTTTTTCATTTCCTTGATGAAGGATAAACCCCCCTAATCTTTTCTCAAGGCTTAAAATCCCTGCCATGACCTAATGGAAGGTTGAACCCACAGTGCCTCGTTGCCTAAGCTATTGCATAAGGTGCTGTATTTTCACATTAAATGCACAGTACTTTCTTGGTTCATACAAAGAGAAAGTCTTGGAGGTGAAACACTGCAAATTGAAAATTAACGCTTTTGAGGATGTACAGTAAAATCCCTGTTATCCCAGACTCTAGCAACCGGCATTTGATTTTCTCGTATGCTGGCATATGAGACAATCAAAAATGGCAAAGCGGAGCCACTTCTACTCAATGCAGAACAGCACGCTGTTCTACATTGAGTAGCAGTGGCTCCACTTTGTAGTTTTTGATTGGCTCGTATACCAGCATACTGTAGTAAGAATCTTTGTGTTCAACATCTTTGTATCCTGTATAGGAAGGGTTAAAATGTGAAACTGCATTGCGTGCAAAGAAATAAGCTAAAATGAGTTGTTTTTCTTGTAAGGAATTTGCTGACCAGAAAGGAATGCACAGATGCTACTTTGGTCCAGGCACAGGCCTATCTTGGGACTGACCTCTGACCAAGGAGGAGTGCATAGATGTTACCTTGATGTAGGCACCAACTTATCTTGTGTCTGATTTTTTTACCATCTAAGGCTCCACTGAGTGAATTTATAGCCTTGACTGAAATTCCTTGTCTAGTAACCAGCTGCTGAGTATGCATGAAAGAGGGTATAAAACCCATGTAAAGTGTGTAGAAATTAGACTGCCAGCAACAGAACTTTTGTGGCAGATCTCCATGCATGTTAAATAAACTCTTTTTTGGCCTACCTTTTTTTGCTGCGTGATTCTTCCAGTATATGTTAAGAGTATTAAAAATCTTTTGACATTTCTGGCTAAGAACGATGGGGCCACCTCTTCACAACGTGCGAATCGCATAAGAGGGACTGAAAAACCTGTACAGGAAGGGGAGAGCGAATCTCGGGCTCCCTTGAATGGAAAGACCTCCGACAAAAAGTCGTAAGTAGAGGCCAGTCACTCTTAGATTCGATCCGTGGACGGTGATTTAACGAGGCGGAAGATCCGCAGTAAGGTAAGCTTTTGTTTTTGTAAAAGTTTTTAAGGGACTAGTCATAAAGGAATTTCTTTTGTTTAAATTTTACAAAAGACCGGTAGAGATCTCAGGAAAAGGAAACAGTTTTTCTTTTAAATAAGAAAAATGGGAAACAGTTTTTCTTTTAAATCAGAAAAATGGGAATAGGAAGCAGTTGTTGTGTTAGTAAGGGCTGCTTAAATAAAAGGACTGAGGATGAGGAATATATGTTTAAATTACATCCAAAAAACTTAAAATATATGAAAAAATGGAAAAAAGACTATGGGTTTAGTGGTACCTTGAATAAATCAGAATGTCAAAATCTAGTGAGAGACCTGAGGGACACAGGAGGTAAGGTTAAAAACAAAAAGGTAGGATTTCTCCAAGCACAGAAATGGTTAGAAGAAGCTAATAAGAGACATAGGGAACAATTTTCAAATAAGGGAAGTAGTGGCTCGAGTGCAAAAGGTGCATTTTTTGTCCACAAAGAAGATGTGAAACATCTATTGTCTGTCGTAAACCAACGCCCTACCCTTGTATTCTGATGTCACTAAAGACAGGGTTAGTCCACCCCAGTATCAAAAGAAAGAAGCAGAAAATCAAGAAAAGGTGTCCTTCATAGTCTTACAGGAGGCAGAGAAGCAGGAAAAAATACCCTCCATAGTTTTACAAAAAACAAGCAGAGGAGACTCTGGAGCTACGTAACCATAGTATAGACAAATCAGAGTAAAAACAAAAAGAAGCTAAGGTATATACCCTGTCCACACACTCGTATCCCTTTACATGCAGATAAATATCTTGAGAAAAAGAAAAGAAAACAGGCTCAAACCTTTATGGTGAGCGCGGATAAAACACTTATGTTGATGTAAGCTCCGTCCAACAGAGGTAGAGGAAGGGAACAGGGTAGAGGCAGAGGGAGACGGAATGTAGGACATTTTGAAAATTACGAAGGCAGACAAAAGAGGGGGGAATGTTTTAAATGCAGTAAGAAGGGGCATTTCGCAAGAGATTGCCTGAATCCCGGGAAATCCACTGCTGCTCCAAATCATAGTTCAGCATGACTATATAATGGCAGCACGGACGAACCGGACCCAGATGCTGAGGTCGACTGGCAAGAGTCAGTAATACAAAATGAGAATGATTTTGAGAATGTGAATAAAGAAGGTAAAAGGAATGTGCAGGATGGGAGAATGAAGTGACTGATTTTTCAGGCGGCGAATATCAGGTTATTAATTTAACAGCGCTGGCTGTAACTATGCAGCTAGAGGCACAACCGATTATCACACTTCAAGTAGAAGGGAAGGATGTAGAATTTTTGTGTGATTCAGGGGCCTCCAGGACCCTGCTAAAACCTCTGCAGTGCCATCTGATGTAACTTCTGATGACTATGTATTAGTCAAGGCAGCCAATGGCGCATTTATAAAGAACCACTATCTAAACCCTTATGGTTCACGGACCCTGAAACTAACCAAACTATCAGGTTTCGAGTCATTGTCTCTAAAATTTGCCCTGTAAACTTATTAGGAAGAGATTTAATGCACGTGTTTGGCATAGTAGCTGTGCCGACTGCATCAGGGATTCTAAAGCGTAGAAATTCAAGATGTTATGTTGCAGGTGGGGCAGGGTGATTTACACTACTGGTACAGTAATGATCTTGTCGAAACTGGACCACAAAATGTAGTAAATGAGCTAACTATTTTGGCCTTCACCTCCGCGAAGACAGGCTAACGCCACCCGGGGAAGGGCCATTCTGACTATATCTCCTAATCCCGCAGGAAGAATTAAAGTTACAATCAGTGCCAGACTCCTTATGGTCCCGCGGGCAACATGACATTGGGCTAATAAGAACAGCAGGACAGGTTAAAATAACTCCAAAATCCGACTTTAGACCTCACAAGCGTCAGTATCCGCTAAGTAAAAAGGCAGAAGAAGGCATTCTACCAGTGATCACGGCTCTATTACAAGCTGGGGTTTTAATTCCATGCACAGATTCACCGTGTAACACACCCTTGTTCCCAGTAAGGAAACCGGATGGGACCTGGAGAATGGTACAGGATCTGCAGGCTGTGAATGCTGCTGTGGTACCAAGGGCTCCTATGGTCCCAGATCCATCTGTTTTGTTAAATGATATCCTTCCCACAGATAAGTATTTTTCTGTCATTTATATCAGTAACGCATTTTTCCATCCCTCTACAGGAAACTAGTAGGTTTTGGTTCGCTTTTACGTTCATGAGCAAGCGGTACACCTACACAAGGCTGCCGCAGGGATATTGTGAAAGCCCTACAATTTTTTCGCAAGAAATGTCAACAAACCTGGCACAGTTTCAACCGGAGCATGGCTGTCATCTACTGTTATACGTGGACGACATCTTACTGGCTGCACCCACGGAGGCTGTCTGTGAGTCCGAAACTATTCGGTTATTGCATTTCTTGGCGAAAGAGGGACATAAGGTAAACAAATCTAAATTACAATTTTGTAAAGCTGAAGTACGATATCTAGGCTGTACCATTTCAAATGCTGGTAGACAACTGGATAGCTGTAGAAAAGAAGCTATTTTACAGGCACCGATGCCCAGTACAAAAAAAGGAATGATGTCATTTTTAGAAATAACTAACTTTTGTCGTAGTTGGATTCCCAATTATGCAGAGGAAGTGAGTCCACTTTCAGAACTTATTTTTGCACTTCCCATGGCAGCACATGACGCGCTGAAATGGACAGATAAGGCAATACAGGCATTTACTAGGGTAAAGCAACTGATAGCAGGATCTGTAACACTTAGCTTCCCTGACTATACAAAACCTTTTGTTCAGACAGTAGATTGTAAGCAGGGTTTTATGACATGGGTTCTTTTGCAAATTTATGGGGATAAGTTGAGGCCATTAGCTTTTTATTCCAGTAAATTAGACACAGTGGCACGATCGTTGCCACACTGTGTACAAGCAGTAGTCGCAGCTGCACTGGCCGTGCAGGCGTCTGCAACCCTAGTTTTGTTTCATGACCTTACTTTACGGGTACCGCACTCTGTCGCGGTAATACTTCTACAGGATAAAGTTACCTTTCTCTCTCCTAGCAGACACTTGTCCTGCATGACAACATTACTATCACAACCACACATGACCATTGAGCGATGCACCACTCTTAATCCAGCCACGCTGTTACATACAGCTGATGACGGTGCACCTCACGTATGTTTAGACTTAATACACTCTAATGTCTTGCCAAGACCAGACCTTAAGGATCAGCCTTTGGCAAATTCAGATTGGACCCTGTTCGTAGATGGGTCAGCACGTAAGAATGAGGCAGGTATTACACAAGTGGGTTATGCAGTCACAACTGAGACTAAGGTACTAGAGGCAAAACCTCTCCCCAGGAATCTGTCCGCACAAGCGGCTGAATTGATTGCTTTGACCAGAGCATGTACCATTTCCAAGGATAAGGCAGTTACTATCTACACAGATAGTCAGTATGCTTTTCCACGGTCCATGTCTTTGCACAGCAATGGAAAAATAGGGAATGGTTACTGCCTCAGGAAAGGAAATAACCCACAAGGATTTAATCCTTAGCCTCTTACAAGCTGTCCAACTGCCACGGGGATTGGCCATCTGTAAGTGCGCACACACAAATGCCAAGGATCCAGTATCACTTACAAATGCACTAGCTGACAAAACTGCAAAAGTGTAGCCTTAACCTCTACTTTTGCACTCGAGACCACACAAAAGAACTTCACCCTACAGATAAATTTGATCTACAAACTTTACAAGTAATGCAGGAACTTAGTACAGTTCAGGAAAAACAGCGATGGGTTAAATATGGGGCTATTCAGAAGCAAGGAGTTTTGTAGGTCCAAATGATAAGTATGTCTTGCCAACAAACCTTTTTAGGTATGCCTCATTAATGACGCATGGCCCATCTCATCTGGGCCCTGCTGCTATGTTTCAGATAATCCAGCAAATTTTCTGGACCAAGGGTTTTATAGCGTATGCTAAACGATTTTGTTGGTCGTGCCTGCTTTGTGCACGATACCATGGTGGTGGGGTGCGGATCACCCCAGCAGCTTTTCCGCTGCCTCCGTATCCAGTTCACACAATCTGTATGGATTTTATTGAACTAACTCCTGTTCAACAAAAGCGATTTGTGTTAGTCATTATTGATGCTTTTACAAAATGGGTAGAAGCTTTTCGGTAGCACACTCAGATGCACTGTCAGTAGCCAAGGCTCTTACAAATAACATTATCTCTCATTTTGGGCTACCTACATGCATCTATTCTGATAATGGCACACATTTCGTAAACCAAGTTATTCAAAAGCTGGCCGCCGTTTTTCAGATCAAGTTAAAATATCATTGAGCCTACCACCCACAGTCAGCAGGGTTGGTTGAACGCCATACTGGCATTCTCAAAGGCAAGTTACATAAACTCATGACCGAGACACATCAGTCTTGGATAAACTGCTTACCTCTGGCACTCCTGTCAATGCGTACCTTATTACGTCCCGCAGTGGCAAGGTCTTTTGCCTGCGGAACGTGAGGGGGGTGAAGAGATAGCAGATTACATGAGGAAAATGCTGACAAAAACTAACACTTCTCTAACGAATTATTATTTTTCAGATCAGAAGAACAACAGGATCCTGAAAGTGGAACCAGGAAACTGAGGAACACTAATTAGTAGTAATCTTGTTTTGTATGAATATCTGACTATTGTAGCAATGCAAATACCGGAAGGATTTAGTCTTTCCCACAAAAGCATTCCAAACTAATTTTGTTGTTAATAAGTGTGATTGTTACTTTTCTGTTTTGGCGTTTTATTTTCAAACAAACTAGCCAAGTGAAGAGAGATAAAAATACAGCTTGGCATCCACCCTTTAATACGTACCAAGCTATTAAATATGCATATGCTTTGTCTTTTAATGTTTCAAATTGTTGGATATGCACAGCTATCCCTACTGTACATGGTGGCCTGATGTTAGGTACAGTCCCTTTGGGGCAAATGATACATGGACTAATTTACTGTTTGAAACTTCAAGCGTAGCCTTAAAGGACAAAATAGCACTACCCTCATGGGTCGTCAGAATGGAACTGTATGTTTCCAGAGATCTGGAAAAATTAAGGTTGGATGGAGTCAATGTAATGTAACCATAATTCATAACTGTACATTAGATGGGCACTGTGCAACAAGTTTCAAGCCTATAAGAGTGCTTATTAATAGTACAGGGCTTATTAATGTCACAAGTTTTGTTGAAAAAAATGTTATCTGTGTATGATCCTTTGTTTAAAGGGATACAAGACAAAGGAAATCATTCTATTCCAGTAAATATCACTCTTAAAGTGAATGACTGTTATTTTGTCTGTGGTAAGAAGCATACAAATGGTTACCAAGGAATTGGTCAGGCAGTTTGTTTTTTGGGTTATTTGGCACCAGCTATAAGACATTCATTTACTCTTCCCCAAGGTAAAATACGAAATGTACGTGCTGTGAATAAACCTGTTAATCCCGTAGGTAACATTGATGCATCCTGAATCTATCATCACGATTTGGCCCACAGTAGCAGCAAGGGACTGTCACACATGGACTTGGGCGATGATGTCATTTCTTGGGCTGGTATTCTTCCAGCTTATGGGACAGTAAAATCTATTTGGGAGCTCAGAAAACTGTCAAAACTGTTAGAAACTCTGAGCAATGCAACTTTTTCTGTGCTAGGATTGGTGACGGATGAGTTAACTGCAATAAGGACTGTAGTGTTGCAGAATCGTATGGCGCTCGAACTCACCCTAGCGGCGAAAGGAGGTACTTGCAAGTGTTGTCCGTTCATTACAGACAACTGATATGACATTAACAGTCATCTGGAGATCCTACAGCAAGTTTCTGAACTTACAAAACCAGGACAGAATCCATTGACTGACTTTTTCCAAAATTGGTTTGGGAATTGAGGAACAGTACGTATGAATGTCTTAATTGCTGTATGTATTGGTGCCATTATATTCCTACTGTTGGGTTGTTGCTGCATTCCTTGCATCCAAATGATAATATCAAGTGTATTGTCTGCCAATGCAACTAAAGCTTATTATTCTGAATATACAGGAAATGAACTGTGTTAAAACCTGTATGAATAAAATGTATTACTGGGGATACAAAGTGTTGTGAGGGGAAATGTAGTAAGAATCTTTGTGTTCAACATCTTTGTATCCTGTATAGGAAGGGTTAAAATGTGAAACTGCATTGCGTGCAAAGAAATAAGCTAAAATGAGTTGTTTTTCTTGTAAGGAATTTGCTGACCAGAAAGGAATGCACAGATGCTACTTTGGTCCAGGCACAGGCCTATCTTGGGACTGACCTCTGACCAAGGAGGAGTGCATAGATGTTACCTTGATGTAGGCACCAACTTATCTTGTGTCTGACTTTTTTACCATCTAAGGCTCCACTGAGTGAATTTATAGCCTTGACTGAAATTCCTTGTCTAGTAACCAGCTGCTGAGTATGCATGAAAGAGGGTATAAAAACCCATGTAAAGTGTGTAGAAATTAGACTGCCAGCAACAGAACTTTTTGTGGCAGATCTCCATGCATGTTAAATAAACTCTTTTTTGGCCTACCTTTTTTGCTGCGTGATTCTTCCAGTATATGTTAAGAGTATTAAAAATCTTTTGACACATACTAACCAATGAAAAATGGCAAAGTGGAGCCTGTTCTGTTCAGAAGAGTTTTTGTCTTGTTTTTCTTGTAATTGAACTCAAGTCCATCATATCAAATCCTTTACTGGTTCATTCATTCCTCTTAGCATTCAAATATGAGTGAGAGGCACAAAATGGAGACTATGGCCAGCATTCAGTGGGAAATAATGCTCCAAAGAGCCCTCACCCTATCAGTGCCCTACTAAGCTTTGCTGGTCTTTGGATGTGTGCTTCCTCATTACCACACTTCTCATCTGGAGTGCATGCAGTCTTTGCCTGGACACATGTTTCTGACTCCCACTGTGTGGAAGTTTAGTGCAGGCTGTGCCCAGATGCAGCTGCAGTGGTGGGACTTTCACTGAACCCACTCTATCAACTCGCTTCCATTGTGCCATTCTGTTATACACATACTGATGCGTATGCATTTTGAGCCATCCCTTGTGTTTGTGAACAAAGCCGTCTGCTTTTGCCTGAGCACTAAAGTAATCTGTGTGATAATGTTTGCAAGTACTTTGAG
This sequence comes from Protopterus annectens, assembly GCF_019279795.1. Taxonomy (NCBI): domain Eukaryota; kingdom Metazoa; phylum Chordata; order Ceratodontiformes; family Protopteridae; genus Protopterus; species Protopterus annectens. Next base: position 521,839,055 of record NC_056748.1, on the reverse strand, counting down.
CCATACCAGGCATGTTGCACCCTAACATTATGAATGTTGACAAAATCACCCACATGCACACTCTCCAGTATATGATGGCAAACTCTTCATGCAGTGTTTGGACGCATGAATGTGCCATTCTTAATGTTCCTTGGTGGTAACCATGGCATCTCCATGTTGATGGCAGGCCATGTGAATGGTGTGAGAGGTCCTGCTGCTCCCTAACCAAATAAGCTGGCTTCTCTGGCACCCTTTATAGTGGGTGCAAGGGATGTTTGTGAAGTTCTGTCACTGGACCACCAACTTGGGAATGGTAGAAATGTGCTATTTATGCGCAAGGATTCATTGTGGGGGTGAACCCATCTAAATTGTGCAAAGCACTCTAGATGAGCACTGTAGGTCTACAGAAATATGTAATTTCTGGTTCTCAGAATAGTAGATACTTCGACCACGCTTTTGTTGGCCATTAGCAGAAGGATGTCAAAATATCCCCCAAAAAATCAAATCTTTCCAGATAAGTTCTACAGCTTTATCTCACCCCTCAGTTTTAACATCATCACATGCCATGAGATAGAGGGACAAATAGGCCAGATCAGAAAGACATAATATTTAAAAAAAAAAAAGATGCTTAACTTGCTACCACTCATAGATGACTTTTGATGCCACTGTTGCAGTATACTTTAGGGATCCCCTGTCAAGGGTAGCCCGACATCTGGCCAGTATACCAAAGCCTTAGGTTGTAATATGAACATTGTATGTCAATCTTTGATCATTGGTCTGAATGCTTGGTTGTCTCCTGGTTGCCAAGCTGTTTTTCAGGTAAGTGCCCCTTTGGGGTTTTTCTTCTTATCTTCTTTTACTTGTGGTTGTTTCATGTCATGCAGAAAGGGAAATGCCAATGTGTGAGACAGATTCTCCATAAGAACATCATGAGCAGTGTTTGCTTAGGTGCTTCTCACGACCATACATCTTGTCCAATTTGTCAGGCATGTGTTCCAAAGACTTTGCATAGTCATCTCTCCTCTTTAGCCATTTATCTTGAGAACCAGTGTCTTAAATTATTGGCTTGGGGTACTATGGCAGAATTGTCCCAACCTGAAGGCCAGCCATCCATGAAGAAGTCCAAGAAAACTCAGATTCTTTAACTGTACTGCCTCCATCAGACATCTCTGAGACTGAAAGCCTGGAGGGATCGCCTATTTTTTTCAGTCAGATTCCTCTGCCACGACTATTTTGGAGGCTGACATGGATCCAGTTTTTTGCACATCTCCAGAGGCCATGCAGATGTCTGTTTTAGATGTTCAGGAGGAGATTAACCTGATTATTTCTGAAGGACCTAGGGGTGTTCCACAAATCCTTGTTAGGGAGGAGATGCCTACTGTGCTTATTGAATGTAAGCAGGGTTCGAGTCTCCTAAAATCTTTAAGGCTGAAGTTCCTGTTGCTCGTTTAATCAGGCTGTAATAGACAAGTCTTTGTAGGTTATGTTCAAGCAGCTTTATTATGTACAAATACATCAGGATTGAGGCTTAGTAGCTTTAACTTAGATAAACTTGTATACAAACAAGCTATTACATTTGGTTTACTGGTTTACTGTCAAAATTTCAAAAACATTTTTGTGAGTAATTACTTATTCAAAAAAAGATTATTGGAATTAACAATAGTGACCAATCAAAATAATGAAATTGAATTGTTGACATTTTTCTACCTTAACATCTGGTGATCAACACACGTTTTGCAGGGGAGCAAGCCCTCCTGCACCCTCCCCCAACCTCCTCCTACTTGTACAGTGGATACAAAGTGTCCACACCCCTGTTAAAATGCCAGGTTTTGTGATATAAAAAAATGAGACCACAATAAATAATTTCAAAACTTTTCCCACCTTTAATGTGACCTTTAACCTGTACAATTCAATTGAAAAGCAAACAAATCTGTTAGTTTTTTACTTTTTATATTTTTTCCTCTACAGTAAGCTGGTTGCATAAGTGTGCACACCCTTAAACTAATACTTTGTTGAAGCACCTTTTGATTTAATTACAGCATTCAGTCTTCTTGGGTACACACCTGCCATCAATTAAAGAGACTCTGATTAACCCCAAATAAAGTTCAGCTGTCCTAGTAGGATTTTCCTGATATTTACTCAGTTGCCTGCTATGGCAAAAGTCATGGTTTGCAGAGAACTTACAAAGCATCAAAGGGATGTAATTGTTGAAAGGTATCAGTCAGGAGAAGGGTACAAAAAAATTTCCACAGCATTGGATATACCATGGAACATAGTAAAGACAGTCATCAAAAAGTGGAGAAAATGTGGGACAACAGTGACATTGCAAAGAACTGGACGTTCCTCCAAAATTGATGAAAAGACAAGATGAAAACTGGTCAGGGAGGCTGCCAAGAGACCTACAGCAATGCTGAAGGAGCTGTAGGAATTTTTGACAAGTACTGGTTGTGTACTGTGTGACGCCCATGCCCTGGCCCAGCAATCAAGGAGCCTCACTCCTCACCACTAACACCACAGAGGGCATTTCATATATGAAAAAAGGATAACAAATACACACAGTAAAGTGCAATTTCCCTTAAGAGCACACAGAGATCGCAGTCAGTCTGGGGCTGGTAGCTCCCTTGCTCTCCAGGTCCCCAATAAGACTCCCCACTGGCACAACTATAGGGTCCAGATCTCAGCCTAGCTGGGCATGCTAAAACATCCAGCACCCTCTCTGTCCAACCAATGCTTCGTGTCCCTGCCCAAGTAGCTCACATGCTCACACACACACACACACACACACACACACACACACACACACACACACACACACGCACACACACACAGTTTGAGAAGAGTTTATACAACCACATAGACACTCCTGGGGAAGGCTGGCACAGGTTCTCCAGCTGTGCCCCTCTTTTCCAGACTATACAGTAGTACCATCTGCCACTACCCACTAATATTTATCAGCTACTCAAAGACCCTTAAAAGGGTGTCCATTATTACTGTGCAATATTATTATCCAATTGGTAGTATAGCCCCGGGCTAAAGCTATTGGAGTGGCTTTGTACAATTTTACCAAAGGCATGCAAGTACTCTAAAGAGCTTAAATTATCCCTACAAAAACAGCCTCAGTTGAAATGGTTTGAAAATATTTAATAACAAATAGTCAAAACACAAGACAATGCTTTTTACTACACAGTGCTAGTCAAGAGTTCAGAGATCACAGAGAAATACTTAAAATAATTCAGTAGTACAGTTCTGACATCACAGAAAAACACTTGGTCTAATCTTTCTAGTTTCTAGCTATTTCTAAGAGAAAACACAAGTCTAAGATAAACTTGCATACAGAGCAAGACAGTGCTGATGAGTTAGATGGTCAGGACAAAAATGCTTAATGTTCCCTGATTCTCTCTGGTTTTAAAATCACATTCCTGGTTCACATTACGTCATTCTTCATACTTCCCTGGGTTCCCAGGCTAACAGAAACTACATTTACATTCTTCACCTCTGGGCAGAAACCAGAGCAATAAAGGACATTTATGCATGTAAATTCTGTCCAGTAACTCTGGCCTTAAAACATTAGGCAGGATGCCTCACTCCTTGACTTACTGGCTCTGAGTTTTAACATCAATGGGTCACAACATGCTTTACTTGGTCAGTCGCGTGCACTGTTACATTCTTTCTAGTTCCATATGTAACACTGTTTTACCATTCAAGACAAGAAACCTGTGGTTTACATTAATATTTACAGATGACAGAATTCTCTCCAAAATGCTGTCTGGCTAGGCTGGCAGCCTTCATCTATCTTCACCCAATCTTCACATACGTATGTCTGGACTATGGGGTAGGGTTGCAAAACGGAAGACTTTTCTTGCACAGAAAAACATCCAGGCCTGGCTAAAATTTTCAAAACAATACATCAAGTCTCCCAAAAGCATGTGGGAAAATGTGTTGTGGTCTGATCAAGGTTAACTTTCTGGCCACAATTCCAAAAGATTCATTTGGCGCAAAAACAACACTTTGCATCATCAAAAGTACACCATCCCCATGGTGAAGCATGGTGGTGGCAGTATCATGCTTTGGGGTTGCTTTTCTTCAGCTGGAACTGGGGCTTTAGTCAAAGTGGAGGGAATTATGAACACTTCCAAATACCAGTCACTTTTGGCTCCAAGCCTTCAGGTGTCTGCTAGAAATCTGAAGATAAGAATAATTTCACCTTTCAGCTTGACAATAACCACAAACATACATTCAAATCAACAAAAAAATGGCTTCACCAGAAGAAAATTAAAGTTTTGGAATGGCCCAGCCAGATTCCAGACCGAAATCCAATAGAAAATCTGTGGGGTGACCTGAAGAGGGCTGTGCACAAGAGATGCCCTCGCAATCTGACAGATTTGGAGCACTTTTGCAAGGAAGAGTGGGCAAATATTGTCAAGGCAAGATGTGCCATGCTGGTAAGACTCCTACCCAAGAAGACTGAATGCTGTAATTAAATCAAAAGGTGCTTCAACAAAGGATTAGTTTACGGGTGTGCACACTTATGCAAACAGCATGGTTTCATTGAGAGCTCTACTGGGCCTTCCTCCTCCTGACTTTCTTCCTAAGCTTTTGTACTCTCCCAACAGTAAGGAATACTGCAACAGTGATATTGAAGGACATAGTACTGGAGTGTAAAATCTTACCATAACAGTAGATGTCCTTC
>NC_056748.1:521816886-521826886 GCF_019279795.1 Protopterus annectens | reverse complement strand
GATTCAGTTGGGGATTCCACTTTTTCTTCAGTGGAAATGGAGTCGGCAGGAAGAAAAAGCGTTTCCTTTGAGAATTTGAACTCTACCCAAGAAGCGGAGTCGAGGGTGTTGGATGTGGTAGAGACTTCAAATCAAAGTTCCACACAGAACGTCACGCAGAACAAGGGGAGAGGGCGACGCTTTCAAAATAAAAGCAATAGAAGATAAAGACGAGCCAACCGGTTCCCGTAATCCTGGTTGTAATGTTTTTACAAATTTTGTCAACAATGTTGGTTTGGCTGAAGGTGTCGCACTGACTCCGAATTATGAAAGTGTTTGTGGACCAGCGGTTTCATCCATAGTAGGGGAGTCCTACCGCATTTTGAACTATTCCACTATTGACATTTCAACTGCAAGTAGAAACGTGTTGTTGAAGGGACCGAAGTTCGTTCCAACCCGTTTCCCTTCTTTATCTGACATTCTGTCGGATGTAAAGACGTTTTGCAGAAAATTGCACTTAAGGGTGTTTTTTGAAGAAAACAAAACCAGTAGGGGTTTGGAAAGGGGGTTGGAACAAAGTTTGAACACTTCTACAGACTCTGTTCTGGACAGTTCACTCATGGACATTTCCTTACATCAGAATGATCTAGTTGATATTTTTGCATCTGAAGAAAATGTATGTGACATCAAAGGTGATGGTTTTCTTACGGGTTACGGGAGATTTGACATGCCGAGGATGCCCCAGGAGAATAAATTCAATGCTCCCAGAAATAGTACGGCACTTTTGTTGTTTGAAAAGACATTATTCAGACAGCTGGAGTATAAGCACGAAATGTTCATTAGAGGTAAGAAATCTTTCAATTTGAATAAAGAGGAATGGGATGCTTTGTTAAGCATGAAAAAATCTAATGAACATTTCGTGTTTACACAAGCCGATAAAGGGGGCAATTGGGTGATTTTACCCAGGGAAAGGTACAACAGGATGGCCCTTGAATTGCTAGATGATGTAAAAACTTATTCTAGGTTACCTTTTAACATGTTAAAAGATTATAATTCTGCACTATTAGAAATTTTGGAAAGAGGCGAGCGGTTGGGTTTTTTCACGTCTAAAGATGTGAAGATGATGCATAGAAAAAATCCAAGGAATGCAAGGTTTTTCATCATCCCAAAAATTCACAAAGACGTGGTAAACCCACCCGGTCGCCCTATAGTTTCTGGAAGAGGCTCTTTCCTGGAAAATGTGGGACTGTTCCTAGATTCTGTGTTAAAACAACATCTTCACAAAGTGCAGGCACATGTTAAAAATACTAGAGAAGTCTGTATTGAAGTTAAAGATATGGTATGGGAACAGGATTTTTATTGGGCCAGCGTTGACGTCAAGTCCCTATACACAAGCATTAATACAGTTTGGGGTCTGGTGTCCATTGAGAGAATGTTGGGAGAAGGGCCTAGGACTAACTACATAGTGCAATTGTTGGAATTTTGTCTAACCCACAACTGCTTTGAGTTTGAGGGGAAACATTTCCTGCAGAAAGAAGGAACAGCGATGGGGGCACCTTTTGCCCCATCCTATGCTATTCTCTTCATGGCATTCTTTGAAAATTCCGTCATTTATATTAATAATTTCTATAGGGCCAAGGTAGTTAAATATAGACGTTTCATAGACGACTTGTTGTTCCTATGCAAAGGGGATCCCTCGGATTTTGATACATTCATTTCGGAAATTAAAGGAAATCCTTATGGTTTGGACTTCACTCATACGATAGGGGGCAGCAATATCCAGTATCTGGATGTTGAATTTTATGTAGATTCGAACAACAGAATCCAGCATAGACCTTATTATAAAAAAACAGCTGCAGATAATTTTTTGCATGCCTCCAGTATGCATAGTGGGGCATTAATAAATGCATTACCCACAGGGGAGTTCAAACGTATTGGAAACAACATTTCTGATCTAAGCTTGGCGGGATGCGAGTTTGACAAAATAGAAAATAGATTAAAGTCAAGGGGTTATCAAGGGACAATAGTGCGTTCTGCCAGAAGGAAGGTGGAAAAGGATTTGGGTCTTCCAGTGCCCATGCACTGGGAGAGCCAGGAGGAAAGCTTGGTTAGAAAAAGAAGTTCAGGTGGCCAGGGTTTTAAGTCCACGTGGTTGGTCAATAATGAAGCAGGGGCCATTGAACAAGACAAATTATTTTTTGTCACCAAATTTTCTCAATTTTCCGGAGTCGTGAGGGATACAGTGTTTAGTCTTTGGCCATTGGTTCTGGGGGATGATAGAGTAGGAAAATTTTTTCCCAGTAAGATCACCTTCTCTTACGGCAGATATCCCAACCTTAAGGAGATTTTAAATACTAGAAATCTAAAGAGGAAAATTAACATCTCTAAGGTAGGGACATATAAATGCGGGAATTGCAAAGTTTGCAATAGAGTAAGGAACCTAGATGGCACACTGATTAACAACAAGAAATACAAGGCTTTGGAACACTATGACTGCAACTCGGGGGGAGTGGTATACATCATTGGTTGTGGGTGTCAAAAGTGGTATGTGGGACAAACCTCCAGAAAAGTTAAATTAAGAATAATGGAACACCTAGGAGACATTAGGAACAGTAGACAGGAGAGTCCAGTGGCCAATCATTTCATAGACTTTCACAATGGGTCAGCGGAAGGTTTAATATTTTGTGTATTGGGAAGGCCATTCAGTGCGGAAGGGGAAATTGGAGTGAATAATAAAAAACTATTGGAAATGGAGTCTAAGTTCATCTTGAACTTTAAAACTCTTTTCCCTAATGGCATGAATTTAGACATGTAAATCTTGCAAAGTTAAGATTGAGGTGAATGCAACACAGTTTTGGGTAATATAGTAAATTTAGCATACGTAAATTTAGCATACATATTTTGATTTACATCAGTCATTTGCATAAGGTACGTGATGCAAGCCATTTATGACGAACACAGCAGGGTTATAATGAAGAAAAACGAGAAAAAATAAAGGAATATTCTATCAGGTTGACAGGAATTGCATTATGCAAAAATAAAATGGAGATTCATAAAATAATATAATAAGAGAAAGTATACTCCTTTTGCACATTATGTATATTTTGCACATTTTGTATATCATATATTTCTATATGCAACAATTTTCATGCCATTTAACATTTTATTGTCTTGCCATTTGGTTTAAGCATAACATTTTGTATTAATGAGATGCATTGAGTGGTTGAGTGATGGTTTTTTCAGGTGTAAATGTTTAATCATTTAAATGCACGTTGAGTGTTTTGATTGGCTTTAAAATTTTAAGCTAATGATTTATAAGGTGTGGTGAAACACAAATTTAATGTATTCCTTGAGAAGGCGAAGGCCGAGGTACCAGAGTGCAATAAAGAACATATTTTTTCACCAGTCACCTGCATGTCTGTGGCGTTGACAGTTTTCTATTTTCAACGTTTTTCTATCAGTGTTTTCTATTTGAAATTGGTACACCTTGTTTGCTGTAGCACAGACTAGATCCAGGCCTGCTGAATCTAGCTTTGTTTGTATGCTTGTTATTTCCCTGGAACGCTAATTCCACCTAAAACGCGGCTTCTCAGCGCTTCTGTGGATCCCTAGTGATATCTGCATTGCTTACTGTACTTATTTCCTTGCTTCGCTTGAAAGAAAGTTACTGTTTGTCGTTTTTGCATTTAAGTTACCTGTAACACATTGCACTTGTTACCTGGCACTTGCTCACTAAAGCAATTATAAGTCAGCACTAAAAATTACAAGCACTACACCCTCGCTCCCCATTGGCCCTTGTTTTCAATTATAAAGGAATTCCCAATATTATTCTAGCATGTCCAAAGGTCAGTTGTCAATCTCCTCTCCGGTCCAGCTGGTGAATATGGGAATCTTGAGGCAATGCTACAACTGCCTCATGTACACAGACAACCCTCTCCTCCTCCCAACAAATTCCAACACATGTGAGAGATGCAACCATATAGCCAAACTGGAGGCTAAGCTCTCTCAACTCAGTACTGGCATAACCAGTCAGGAGGAGAAGGAAACCACACTCACTACAATTCCAGTCTCACATAGACCTACCACAACAGCAAACCAAACACATAATCACACAAAAACATACTCTGAGGCTCTAAATAAAGATCTGCCTAAGCAGCAGAGACCTCCATAGCAGACACCCAAGCAACTGCTACCCCAAAACAAAACACGTGCAACACATCTCACAAAGCCAGTGTGCCGAACAGTCACAGCCCCTAAGGCTAAACACCACACCTGATACACTTGTAATAGGTGACTCCATCGTCAGGCACACTGACGTCCCGCTCACCAGGCTGAACAAGGAGAAGGTCACGGTGAGCAGCCTGTCTGGCGCTAGGATCCGCCACATAACACAAGCACTCAGGTCACTCCAAGGCAAGTACAAATATGACTTGGTCATTGTCCATGCTGGTGTGAATGACCTGAGATGTACCTCCCTGGACTACATGAAAAGAGACATAGAGGAGCTCTCTGAGCATGTAGCCCAGGCTGGTATGACCCTGACCTTGAGTAGCATCTTACCCTCACCAAGAATGATGACACAATATGAAGACAAGATGATCAATTTCAACAATTGGCTTAAGTAGCTAATGTACTGTTTGTGTTATCTTCAGCATAGGCCCTGAATTAGCGCTGCCTGCGTCTTTATACCTTAGTGTTATCTATACTAATGTAGTTTAGTACTGAATTAGAACCCCTCCATTCTTAATCGCTGCTTAGCCTGCTTCGTCTTACAAGAGAGGTTAACTGTTTTTAGATGTTTGTTTGGTCATTCTGTTTGCAGGAGATTTAATTGAAGTTATTGTATTACCTGTAGTCGATATATTCAGAAGAAGGGATGTGTTTTAACTGACACCCTCACTGTTCTTTTTTGTGTGTAATAGTACAACATAGTTGTTTTACATAGAACAGATGTGAGTTAGTCTACTTTTTACTGCATTGTTATTACTCTTCTTGCAAGTGTGTTGTTATTCGGAAGTATGCCTTGTACATTTGCCTAGACAGCTGTTGCATACCACTGTATTGATATCGTAAAACCTGCATTGTTTTACCTCCCTCTTAATTTTTAACTCTCTCCTTCATCCCTTGTTATCTCTCTCTAGCTTTTCAGAACATATATCTTCACATTTTTTATTCCAACTCCTGCCTTTACCCCTTGGACTACAAGGAGCAGCGTTACCCATCCACCAAACCTGCCTGGCATATCCTCACCTGGGTTAACAGATTGCCCTTGGACTAAAGCCGCTGGATAATTTTGTATGTCATATAAGTACACTTTATTATACTGTGACTTTGGCTTGCTTATTCCAGCCCTCTGCACCTTCCAGGTGTATCTGTGTAACTACTGGATCTGCCAGCAGTCATTCCTCCCCTCCCCCTTATTGTATTCTCTGTTGTGCTCTACTGCTCGTATCTTATCACCACTGACCCTACCTTTTCTCTGAGACTTTTCACTTGTTATCTCTGCTCTGCTTGTTTCACTCTTCCTTTGACTATCCTTTCCTTCTCCCTATAACAATCCTTATATTGTTTGCTCTATCCTTCTATCCCTCCCTAGTACCCCCTCTATACCCCTCCTTTCCTTTTCACTCCTATGACAAACCTAATAGTGCCCTAGCCTTTCTCACTTATCCCTCTTAGATGTTCCTGGTCTCTACATAACTCTTTCTTCCTTTAGCTTCACAGACCTCTCTTACCTCCATTTTAGATAGTTTCCTCTCCTAATCCTTTCTGCTGTGGTTTCTTCCGCGCTCCGTTAAGGGCTCACTCCTCTCCCCTCCCTACCCCTATTCCCACCCACCCCCAGGGGTCCTATGCTTATACCCTCTAACCACTCCCACTATCTTCCTCAACCTATACACAGCACTCTCTCATTCCCGCTCTTTCTAAACCACACCCCAATCTCCTCCCTCTCCACCTTTAATTACCCCTATTCTCTGTATAATCCCCTCTTACCTCTACCCTTTACTTATCCTTACCTCTAATACTCTCTATTAACTACACATCCTACCTCACCATTTATTATTTTACCATTGCTAGCCTAACCTCCTTATTTCATACCTCTCTCACTTATAATTCCTCTATTGACCATTCTCTTCACATCTACCTTTTCTATCTCATTATACCTTTGCCAAAACAGAATCTCTTTCGTTTTCTATATTCCTCTAACATTATCTTTTCATTTAATCTACTTTTATCTCCTCTTTAATTATGGCTTCCTACTTCCTAACTATGTCCATACTTTCTGTATTACTCTTACATACACTATTCTCACTCTACCTTCTGACATTCTTTGAAACCCCTCTCTATGGCCAGACTACCTTCTCACATAAACTCTACCTTGCTTGGATATGTCTTTTAAGTCATATTCCAACAGTACCTCTACCCCCAACTACATTCTACCTAAATTCCACAGACTCATACACATTAAGCATGGCCTCTCTACAGATAATGAAACTAAAATTCTACTTTAACAACATCGTGATAACCAAACCAAAGAACCACACCTTACAGGATGGGGACATACACCCTAACCCTGGCCCTATCAACCCTTCACCTCTTACTCCTAAAACCAAACTTAACAATACTCTCTTAATAGGACATCTAAACATTCAAAGCATAAACAATAAAATACCTCACCTACATGCTCTCCTTGATATCCATTCCTTTGACATTATTTGCCTCTCTGAAACCTGGCTTAAGCCTGACACTAAAGACACAGAAATTACACCCCAAGGCTATAATATTGTTAGACATGACCGTACTAAACGTAAAGGTGGCGGAGTAGTAATTCTTTACAACAATCAATTAAATATCTCCACCCTTACTATAGACCCAACCTCAGATAGCAAAGTAGAAGCCATCATAATCAAACTTCACTTGAACACCAAGAAATCCCTTAACATTATCTGTATATAACCTACCCCCAGGTAATAACATACCCATTTTAGAAGCCTTTCTTAGCTGGGTATCTACAACTCTCCCCCAAGAAACAATAATTCTAGGTGACTTTAATATAGACTGGAACTGCATAAATACCAAGAATCCAACTTCCCATATAAACCTCCAAGGCTTTACCCAAACCATTACCTCAACCACAAGAATCAATAAGCCTAATAATAAAGAAAGTATTCTAGACTGGATATTGATAAATAATACCAAACACACCTACAAAGTAGGAACTCTGCCAGATGATATCAGTGACCATTCCTTGACTTATATAGAAAGAGAAAAGACTGACTTTACTAACCTCCCTAATACTAGAAAAATACGCTCCACAAAACAGTTTGACGAGACTCATTTCAAATGGAACTTAGCAAATGTAACTGGAATCCCTTAAAAACACTTCCTCTTGAAGATGCAGTATCTTACTTTAACACAAATTTCTTATCCATACTTAATAGGCATGCTCCTGAGCGTACCATTAAAATGAAATCCAATATAGCCCCATGGCTCTCAAGAGAAACAAAAAATCTAATTCACTCCAGAAATAAAATCTGGTCTAAATGGAGATGTCACAGAAATAATCCGGACCTGCTGCACTTTCGCCAGCTTAGAAACCTTACTAAAAAGGCTAACATTGCAGACAAAAAAAACTATTACTGCAAACTTCAACAGACTCATCATAACAATCCAAAGGCCTTCTGGTCCTCAGTAAATAAACTCCTGTCCCCAGGTACAGCTAAAACACCTAGCCCACTTAATGCGGACCCAGACACCCCTCTCCTAACTGCTAACTCTTTCAACCTATTCTTTACTGAAACTATTCATTCCCTAACCAAGCAAATGAACATCAATAACTCAAACTCCTCACAAATCCAAGCTGTTTCATCCCCTAACTTTAAACTACAACCTATCTCTACCTCTTCCATCTATAAACTCATCCACAAACTCAAGCCTTGTACCCCCTCTGCTGATAACCTCCCTTCTCTTTTTCTCCAAAAGGCTGCAAAAGCAATCGCATATCCTATTTCCATTCTCATAAACAGAACAATCCAAGAGGGTACTATCCCTGACATCTGGAAAGTGTCCTACATTATCCCTTTACACAAAGGAGGCAACTCTATCGACTATTCTAACTATAGACCAATCGCACTCCTTTCTCCATTAGCAAAAATTATGGAAAAATGTATACACCAACAACTTCTAAATCATCTCTCAATACATAACTTAATAGCCAACTGTCAACATGGTTTTAGACCCCATCATAGTACTACCACTGCTCTTCTTTCCTTCACAGACACCATAAATAGGAACCGCAACAATAACCTTCTCTCTTCTGCACTATTTATCGATCTTTCTAAAGCTTTCGACATGGTTAACCACTCTATATTAATCAATATACTCACATCCCTTTCCTTTGACAACCTTGCCATTAAATGGTTTACATCTTATCTTAGCAATAGACAACAAGCAGTTCTTTGGGGAAACCAAACTTCCTCTCTTTTACCTGTAACTATTGGTGTCCCTCAGGGCTCTATTCTCGGACCTCTTCTTTTCACACTTTTCATTAATGACCTACATCTAGCAATTCCTCAAGCAACCGTCATACAATATGCTGATGACTCCACCCTAATTTGCTCAGCGCCTTCTTCTACAACACTTCATTCACTTACTCAAAGCATCTTCAACACAGTTGAAACATGGTTTTCTAAACGCCACCTTCTTCTTAACGCCAAAAACTAAACTTCTCCTTTTCACCCCTACCTCACGATCCCCACCCTTGATTTCACCATCTCATCAAATAATGCTACTGTCATTTCCCTGAACCAACAACAAAACTTTTAGGAATAACAATTGATAATAATCTCTTTTGATCAACACATTAACATCACTATCAAATTAGTAAATAGAAAAATTGGATCCTTATATAGAATTAAACCCTACCTAACTGCTTCTGCCAGAGCTACAATTGCCCACTCCCATCTTATATCTACACTCCTTTATGCTTCTCCTATCTTTACCAACCTTAAGAAAGCCAACCTTAACAAACTTGCCACATCCTATTACAACATTGCCAGATTTGCTACTGGTAACCCTTATAGAACACATCACTGTGTGAACCTGAAACAACTAGGATGGATGGAATTTCAACACCTTTTGCTCATTCCCCAACTCAATATTGCCCACAAATTACTATACCAGCCCAATAACACTCCTATTCTTTCTCAACTTTTAATCCCTTATAATAATCTCAACTCTCTTAGATCTTCTAAGAAACTTTTGGCCTGCCCTACAAAGTCCAATAACTCAGCCGGTGACTCCCTTTTCTCTAATACAATTGGAAGGAGCTGGAACTCACTACCCAGTGAAATCACTCTACTCATCTCTACCTCTCTTCAAACAAGAAATTAAGAATTACTTCAAAAGCCATTGGCTCTGTTCCTGTATAAAGCCTGACTAATCTTCCACCTATATCTGTCTATCCTCCTCCTCATTTTTCCGCCACTATCTCTTCTTTTCTTTTGTGTACAAGACCAACTCTCATTTTCTTTTCTTTTGATAACTCTTTCTTCCTTACTCTTATTTTTCTCTTCCTCTCTTTGTCTCACATCTAGCAAGTCTTTTCTGCTTCTTTTGTTTTACTGTCATCTCTTAGATGGCTTCCTTTTTTACCCTCTTATAGTAATTTTGCCCTCTTTCTCTGATATTTTACCCTTTTGCTTACCTCTAACTCTCTCTGTACAACAACTTGTCACCCTATATCTTTCTTACTGCCATCTCATCCTTTAACCTGAATCTTAGTTACTCATACAAGTTATACTTTTGATATATCTTCTTTAATTAAGTTTTTATTTTGACATTATATTGCCATTTGTTATTATTGTAATTACTTTTTCAATTATAAGGTTTGTTTTTTCTTTTTATGTGTATTTCTGTGTGGAGTTTTTCTCCCCGGGCTTCTACTGAAAATGGAAATATATCCTGCTAGACTAGCCCGGTCAACAAATGTAAAATAAAAATAAAAATAAAAGTATTGGTG
>NC_056748.1:521741886-521809386 GCF_019279795.1 Protopterus annectens | reverse complement strand
CACTAATTGAAAACGTAGTGCAGCATGTGTTTTTAGAAACACCTGCGTTAGCACACTGCACTAATTGAAAACGTAGTGCAGCATGTGTTTTTAGAAACACCTGCATTAGCACACTGCACTAATTGAAAACGTAGTGCAGCATGTGTTTTTAGAAACACCTGCATTAGCACACTGCACTAATCGAAAACGTAGTGCAGCATGTGTTTTTAGAAACACCTGCATTAGCACACTGCACTAATTGAAAATGTAGTGCAGCATGTGTTTTTAGAAACACCTGCATTAGCACACTGCACTAATCGAAAACGTAGTGCAGCATGTGTTTTTAGAAACACCTGCGTTAGCACACTGCACTAATCGAAAACGTAGTGCAGCATGTGTTTTTAGAAACACCTGCATTAGCACACTGCACTAAGTGAAAACGTAGTGCAGCATGTGTTTTTAGAAACACCTGCATTAGCACACTGCACTAAGTGAAAACGTAGTGCAGCATGTGTTTTTAGAAACACCTGCATTAGCACACTGCACTAATTGAAAACGTAGTGCAGCATGTGTTTTTAGAAACACCTGCATTAGCACACTGCACTAATTGAAAACGTAGTGCAGCATGTGTTTTTAGAAACACCTGCGTTAGCACACTGCACTAATTGAAAACGTAGTGCAGCATGTGTTTTTAGAAACACCTGCATTAGCACACTGCACTAATCGAAAACGTAGTGCAGCATGTGTTTTTAGAAACACCTGCGTTAGCACACTGCACTAATTGAAAACGTAGTGCAGCATGTGTTTTTAGAAACACCTGTGTTAGCACACTGCACTAATTGAAAACGTAGTGCAGCATGTGTTTTTAGAAACACCTGCATTAGCACACTGCACTAATCGAAAACGTAGTGCAGCATGTGTTTTTAGAAACACCTGCATTAGCACACTGCACTAAGTGAAAACGTAGTGCAGCATGTGTTTTTAGAAAATATCTAGTGAGTTTCTGCCATTATACAATCCCTGTAACATATAGTGATAGATGAGGTGAAGGACAGGTAATGTTACCTGTAGTTCTCAACCTATTCAACAGCTTTTTCCCTAGCCTGAAAGACATGAAGTGTGAAACTCGAATGCTTGGCATTAAGGATGGACTGCACTCATCCTTGAATTACTGGGATGGGTAAAGGTGACATTGTCTGTGATCTAACATACTGGGACAAGTTTGGGGTAAGTGGCGTGTATATTGCTGCATGTATGTGTGCACAAGAGTGACTTGGGGTGGTACCCGTGCTTCCATGATGTGGTCGTCAACACAGTTACCTACCCTAGGAAGTTCTGATCTGTACTTCATGTGATTGAGACATTCAGTTTTGACCATAATGAGGTCTTTCCTCTGTGCAGCTAATTTGACTCTGAATCACAAAATACCACGGCCTTTTTACAGTGGGCCTTACAGTTGATGCCTGAGATCTTGATACCCTGGTTGTATGTACTAGGGAGCATTTTGCATCATGTGGTTAGAGATTCCAGTGGATAGGATTTATAAGTATTTCATAATTTCTTTGCATACATAAGCCCTTCTACTGGTCTAGGTCTTCACATTTTTGTCCCAACAATGTAGGACTTCCCCAAGTTGCTCCCCATGAATACTCCCACATGTTTGTCATTGTTTATACCCATGTCCCATTCCTCTTGGTAAAATTAAAAAAAAAAAGCAAGCTTTGGAAATGAATGCATGTTATCATTTTTTTTTTAAATGTCCATAGGTGTATACTAGCATAACATGCATTCCAAAAGCCTTGGGGGTTATTTTAAGGAGTGTTTGTTAGCTAGGGTATGGTTTAACAGCTGCCTCTGTTCATCAGGGATATAGGTGCCAGACCAGGGATAACTTTCAAATGTTCTGTCCACTGGGGTAGGTTATGCTTCAATAGGATTTGGGGAAGGGCTCTGCTTCACACAGATGGGAAGTCCATTCCAGAGAATGGGAATTCTCTGAGATACCTATCGGTCTGTCTGTCATGTCCTATTTATGCCGCAAGCAAAGTCTTTGGCTCTAGTAGTTCTGGTGGTGATTTAATTTGCAGATGTGAAAAAGGCCCATCAGAGCTGCAACCAAGGATGCCTTGTAAGCCAGGCATAGACTGCCTATCAGTAGTCTATAGGAGACTGAATATAGAGATAGGGTTTTGAGGTGATCCGTAAAGGACGTTGTGTTTATGCCCTTTATCCTTTTTGTAAGGAACCAGCTGTTGCATTTGCCTGGTCAGGCATATACCAAAAGGGTTATTATACTCAATGGGTCTGAGGAGAACTGGATATAGTGGCACAATGAATTCTCTGGTCCTAGATACAATGCCCATACTTATAAGCTGGGCAACATAGAATGATTTTCTTACCACCTTTGACACATGTTGGTCAAAAGCCAGGTTACTGTCTGCATGCATCCCTAAATTTCTGACTACTGGGTCTACTCTTAGGGATGTTTTATCAAAGAGGTAGTTTCCCAGTGTGGTTAACTTATGAGAAGGTATTGTTATGCATTTTTTAGTACTGAGTTTTAAGCTGTGGCTTTGACACCAGTCATTTGTCAGTGTTAGACCTTCCTGTAAGATGTTGGCTTCTAAGGATTCCATAATTGCTCCTAGTTTGCAAATAGTCTACAAACTTAGTCAGCCAGAGGCCTTTGACATTGATCTTAACTTCCGAGATGTACATGCCAAAGAGGAACGGACCTAACAAAGACCCCGGACTCCATTGGTAACTGGCCTCTTTGTGGAGGTGGTCTCGCCAGTCCTAACTTCCTGGGTTGTATCTGTGAGCTAGCTGTCTCCATTGTGTTACATTGGAGATTATGCCCAATTCCATGAATTTGTTTACCAAGTCTGAGTGGGGTGTTGTAGAAAATGCTTTAGCCAGGTCAAGGTATGCTGTATGCACCAGTTTACCTTATCCAGTGCCTTGGTGACCTTCTTAAAGATGTTCACCAGGTTTAATCGGCTTTATCTACCATTGATGAAACCAAACTGTGTTTGGTCCAGTGTCTGAAGGTTTCCAATGTCATTTACCTGGGCTTTGCATGTGATACTAGTCAGACTAATGGGTCTGTAGTTCCCAGATTCCATTGATGGTTTTCCCTTGTACAGAGGGATGACCATTGCAGTCCTCCATTCACGTGGCACAAAGCCTATTGGGAAACTATGGTTGAATAGTGGCACCAGTGGCCCTGATAGGTCATATTTCAGGCTATTTAGGAGGTATCCTGGGATATTATTGGGGCCCATTGTAGCTGTGATCTTGGCCTTATACAGTGCATCTAGGGCCTACTTGCTACTGATCATTAGTGGGGTTATATTTGATGGTATTTCCTGGGGTGAGCTTTAAGTGCCTCTCTGCTAGCCACTTGCTAACTGCAATGTCTCATTGAAAAGGAACAAAAGTAGGAAAGTGAAATAAGGCTTCAGTTTTGGGTGGTGATCTGATGGCAATCGTTCTCAATATGTACAGGGGCAGCCATCATTTCAAGCACTTTTGGCAGTATTCCAATATTTTAATCAAATATTCGTTTATGTACTTGTTGGAATTAGATTCTAGTGGGACATTTAAATGATAAAGACAGCAGATGAGTAACGGAATGTAGAAATTGAAAAGCCAACCATTCATGATTACTGTATGGAGGATGTGGGTGTTGATGGCTGGTCTTGTGGTTTTGTCATGCACATCCAAGATTGAAGATTGTCCTTTGCGGACCTTGATGTTTTTGTCCTTCCCAGCAGTTGTGATAATTTTTGTAGAAGTACCTATTCCCAAGGATGCAGGCTTATCTGTGATATGTGATGTTATAATCATCTGTGTAAATGATGTCATGGGTTTGAAGACCAGAAGAAGTAATCCCTCCTGAGCTGTCACTTTGCAGGTGTATTCTGGTACATTTGCTCAGCCTTTCCCTTGACTGAGTGGCTTGGCCTTGAGTCCATTCAGCCTTATCTCAGACTGCAGCCCTTCACATTACCCTATCAAGGACTGAGGTGTGGTTAGGGCCAAGGTTTCATTTCCTAGATTTGCCTTTCCCTGGCACAACTGAGATGAACAATCCTGATTTGGTGAATCTGTACCAGGGCCTGTAGCTAAGAGCTCAGGTATGTGTTTGACTGTTGGTGTGGGAAATGGTGACAGGTGTGGAATTTCACCCCCATTGTCCTTGGTTTGAAGTCACCACCAGGCCTGGTGCATGTCTTTTCACATGCCACAGTGGGCATTTGCTGTTTCATGTGCATGCCTAAATCTGCACAATGTTCTGCACATGCCACTTGTGAAAGCCATTGTGTGATCCTAGTTTCAAGAGCTGTCTATGGGACTCCTTCCCCACAGGGACTCTGAGAGATCTTCATTGTTGAAATGAATAACATCATTGAACCCTGAGTTTCTCAAGATCTTGTATGAATGATCCTTCCTTTATTTGTCATTATGGTATAAGCTAATTGCATGATGCCTCCTTTGCCTTTGCCTGAGGGATGGTACCACTGGCTCTGTTTTCATCCCTTCTCTGAAATCAGACATTAAATACATTATCTTGGAAATCTGAGTTGGGCTAATGACAACTAGTGTTTTTAAGTCTAGCCATGCATCCCAAATCTCTGACAAGAGCATCCCTGGATGACCGATTCTACAGACTATTGCAAACTAATTACAGATGTAGAATCCCCCAGTGACACAAATACCCTCCAAGAAGGCCTGATGCAGACTAATAACTGGTGCCATAGCCACTGTCTAAGACTCAGTGCCAAGAAATATTATAATAGTATTCTTTACTCCTGGAAACTACCACATTGATAACACACCTCTAAGAGTAGACCCAGTGGCCGAGGATTTGGAATGCATGTAATCAGTAACCTGGCTTTTGACCATCATGTGTCTATAGTAGTAAGGAAATCGTTGTATGCTACATAACCTATAAACAAGGGTAATGCATCTAGGCCTAAGGATATCATTGTTCCACTGTACTGTACATCAGACCAATCACTGTGTACAGCTACCCCTTCGCTGTGTACCTGACCAGGAATATGCAAAATCTTAAGGGTCCCATACAAAAAAGAATACAGGGCATAAACATGCCCTACTTCAGAAAAATAAGTCCTACCCCTATACTGCTGAGAGACTATCAGTGCCTGGCCTACAAAGCATTCTCTGAACTCACTCTGATTTGTTGCACATCTGCAAAACAAATAGCATCAGAATTACCCAATCTAGGGACCTAAACTTCATCTACAATGTAAATAGGATGTATTGAAGGGACAGGTATGTGTCTCAGTGACCATCCTTTCTCTGGAGCAGACCTCCTATTGTTGTGAAGCAAAGGTCTTCTCTAACCCAGTTCAAGCATAACTTGGACCAGTGGATGAGGAATTGGAAATTTATCCTTGGAGTGACACCTATGTCTCCAGCAGACAGAAGCAGCTTGTAAAAGGTTGACCACATGTGCCCAAGCCTGCATATACCTCTTAAAATAACCCAGTGGTATCAAAACAATAAATACATTTGGGAAGCATGGCTAGGCTTTAAAAGGCCATGGGGTCATTAGCCTGGGAATCACCTATGAAATATCATTAAAGAAATATTTAAGTTTTATATTTTTAACATCCCTATTTTTCCAAAAAATGTTTATTATCAGAATGCACCTTTCAAAGCAATTGTAACAGCCTGGGATTTCAAAGCTAAACATATGGCAACACTGGTAGAAAAATGTATCCATTATTACAGTGAATGCCCACCCAGCCAGCGGGGCCCTAGGCAGTTGCTATGGCAACACTGGTAGAAACATGTTGTATTCATTATTACAGTGAATGCCCACCCAGCCAGTGAGGCCCTAGGCAGTTGCCTAGGTCACCTAGTGCTGCATCCATCTTTGACTGTTGTATGATATAAAGTATTTGTATACTGTGATTCCACAGCAGGAAGGTATTTTTATATCATTCCGTTTGAGAAAAGTACATCAGCAGACTTTCCATTTTAATTGTTTACTTAGCTGATTTTGGCTTTGGAAAATAATTATTTCCCTCATTCAATACCATGTTTTTAAACAAACTGCTGGGGTGTAGCTATGGTTGCTGCAATGACACTGTTATTTGCAACATGTTTATGGCAGATCGAGAAACTAAACTTCTTTATACTTGATTTTATGAACAGAATTGTTCTTCATTTGCATTTTGACAACATTTTTATGCTGTGACAAGTTAAGTATTGGCTATAATGCCAAGATTTCTTAAATTATGTAAAGAGTGCATAGTATTTACAGTTTAAAATCGATTGTTCCAGCAACAGCAAACATTTTTTCTGATGTGGAGATTCTTAGGGAAGATGTCTGGTGAGAAGTTTGGAACTTCAATGTTTCGAAAAATTTGTTGCAGCAACAGTTATTTATACTAAAGAAGCAGATACCTGAAATTTACAAACCTTAGTCAGGTGGTTACAATCAGTAGACTGGCAGGTAATGAACTAGAATTTTTTTTTTTTTTTTTGTGAATTAATGGATTACATGCTGTGTTTATACAGAGATGTGAATGTCAGCCCTGAAAGAACTCTGGCATGAGAAATCTGGACAACCAACTCCAGTAATAATGGAGGAGCAAAGGCCCAAAAAGAGAGACAAATTTTAAACACTGCTTATATGAACTTGAGTAAAAGGTTTTGTTTCGCTATGAATTCTTTGAAAATAAAAAAGTCTGAAACTCAAACGTCTGTCTTTATTTAATGACATCAATCCTCACTGATTTGCTAGAAAACTCAACAATTTTATGAGGATGAGAACAAACATATGAGCAAAAATCTGGACAGTTGAGAGGTACAAGTCTGTAGTATAAACTGGTGTTATTTCGTAACACTTGAAAATGGCAAGAGTGGGGGTCAAGTTCAGTGTTGGAAAAGTGAGCATTTAAAGTGTTATGTTCAACAAACGGAAGCAGTTGTTAGTTAATAGAAAACCAACATACTATCAGTTGCTTACTTGAAAAAGGAATGGCTGACCATGTGAAGCTAACTGAAATGGAGAGCCCTTAAGGTTCCTGTAGATGTGGATGTTTGCAAGATGCACATATATATGGTACACAGTCCTTCCTAAATCTTAAAACTGCCCAACTTTATGGTGGTCTATAAAGGTATACATATAATAAAGAAATGTAGTCTCTCCAGACCTTATTTCCTCTTCCTCCACCCCAGGTCTTTCTGGTATCTCTGGATCTCAAGAATGTATACCTTCACATCCCAATCTATCCCCTGTTCAGAAAATTTTAACATTTCTCTGTCTCTTCCTTGCATGTTCAGTTCTCTGCTTTGTCCTTTGACCTCTATACTTCCCCAGGGGTATTCACCAAATGCTTTGCTTCTATCATTGCTTTTTGCAGCGTTCGAGGAATTCAGATCTTTCTAGATCTACATGCTCTAATTAGTCAAGCTTCTTCCCCCAACTCTCTGCTTCAGGATCTCAAGTTCACTACTTTCCTGTTAGAGTCTGGGGTTCACCATAAACTTCCAGAAATCAGTTCTGACACCATCCCATTGTCCTAATTTCCTCAGTTATAGGCTTCAGATAGTTCCCATGCTGGCATCTCTGCCTGCCCCCAATGCTGTCTCTAATTGCCTTTTTCCAGTCCCGTCTTCCTCTGGCTTCTGTCTCCACCAGGTAATTTCTCAGGGTTCTTGGCTTCCACCATTCCCATGGTTCCTCTTGCCAGGCTAAATATGAGAAAGCTTTAGTGGTACCTCAAGTCAATGTGGCTCCAGCATTGCAATCACTTGGACTTCCCAGTACCAAACTCTAGCTTCAGTGGTGGATTCATCAACTTTCTCTCAACCTGGGACTTACTTTTCAAGCTCCATTTCCAACTCAGGAACTCTTTACAGATACCTCTGATAGGGGTTGAGGTGCCTCTTGTGACCCCCCCTCAAGGTTCAGGGTCTTTGTCCTCTTCATCAGAGGTCAGACCACATCAGTGTAAAGGAGATAATGGTTTTGCTTTTGGCTTTTCAGGCTTTTCACTCTTTCATTCCAGGCCTCTCAAAGCTTTCACAGACAATACTAAAGTGATGTAGCATGTCAACTAGCAAGGGGGGACAAGATCCTATCTTCTTTGCAGACTAATTCATTGGGTATTGGCTCTTCAGGCTTTCTACGCCCTCTTTAATCCCGGGCCCATCAAAGTTTTCACAGACAATACCACAGTGATGTGGTATGTCAGCAAGCAAGGGGGCACAAGGTCCTATCTTCTTTACAGACAGCTGTTCAGGTATGAGGTCCATCTGTCCAGTATCAAGTGTCTCTTCATTTCTTGGGAGCACAGTCTAATGGCAGACTCCTTGAGCAGGTCCAGCACACAAGCTCACGAATGGATACTTCACAAGATGTGTTCCTGGAACCTTGTCTATTGGTGGCGTATTCCTCGCGTATATATCTTTGCCTCCACTCTGAAGAGGCAACTTCCTCTATTCTGTTAGAGTCCCAGATCCTCTGGCTTAGAATTTGGATGCCCAGTCTTTTCCTTGGAAGAGGATGTTTTTGTTACGAGTCTTTCGTAAGGTCAGGCAGGACTCTTCCCAAAATCTTGCTAGTGACTCTTTTGGCCCAGACAGCATCGGTTCCTCCTCCTCCTTTCTAACTTGGCCAGGGGCAGTCAGCACAAGTTACCTCAATGTGCGGATCTTCTCACACAAGACAAGGGTTCTCTTATCCATCCTCACCTGTCCACTCGTCAACTGACTGTGAGGGTCGATAGGGTTTTGATCCCTATCAGGGACCTGTTTTCTGAGGACATGCTTCAGGTTCTGTAGGAGGCCAGGAAAACCCAGTACCAGGAAATCATATATGTCCAAATAGAAAAGATTTTCAGTCTTGTCCCTCTCTCACCATGAAAAGGTGCCTGACCCAGGGACTCCCCAGATTCTGGAATAGACTGCCCATGCATGTCAAGCAGAGCTCCTCTTTGGTCCTCTTCAAAAGAAACCTTGACGATTGGATGGGAGAAAGGAAATTCACCCCAGGGATCACGTCAGTCGCCCTGCTCGACAGGGGTCCAGGGAAGTAAATAGTGTGGGAAGAAATAGCCAGGGATTTTTTATGGCTAGGCTTGTATAGGCCCTAGGGCCGATAGCCTAGTACCAACCTATGAACCTATAAGATCCTCTGTCTGTGGAGATTCCTCTGTTTCTCTCTTATTTTTGTGATCTGCTCCATTCTGGGTTAGCGTATTCTTCAGTTAAAGCCCACCTGTCAGCAATTCCTGCTTGTGTGCCCTTGACTCCTATGGCCTCTTATATTTGAGGTCAAGCAATTTCTTAAAGGCAACCTTTATATCAGTCCTCAGAGAAAGCCCATTCCGCCTTCCTGAGACTGCAGTTTTGTACTTAAAATTGACTCAGGCTCCTTTTGAGCCTGTTTCTTCAGCTTCCTTACAACATTGTATTTGGAAGCCTGTTCTTCTTCTTTTGGCTCGTACTTCTGCCAAGAGAGTGTCTGACCTTCAGGCTGTCATGGCTGTTCCTCCTTTATTAGTTTTCCATAGGGACAGGGTGTCTGTTCATAGTAATCCTTCTTTTATGCCTAAGGTTGTCAGTGTGTTGTCCCTCAATCAGCCCATTCATCTTCCTTCCTTCTCCACAGTCTGTCAGTGAGAAGGTTCTTCATACCTTTGATTTGCATAGACAGTTCAGATATTACTTGGGTAAAACTAAAGTTATTTACATATGAGTAGCCTTTGGTTTCTTTTCATCAAAGGACTTTGGCTGTTTCTAAGCAAACCTTCTCCTGGATTTCTAAGGCTATGTCTTTTAGTTATTCTTTTCATGTAAGTTGTCTTTTGCCTTCGGTAAATGTACAGTCTGCAAGAGTAGTGGTTTCCTCTGGTGCTTTTTTCAAGGGTTTGGATACCAGTTCCATCCTTGAGACTGTTTGGTCCACTGTACATACTTTCACTAAACATTACAAGCTATTTCCATGGCCTGGGCAGGTTTTGTCTGGGCTGTCATGCATGGCTTTATAGAGGGCTTTTCTGTGTCTTCCTCCTTTGATGCTTCCTCTTCAGCTCTTGTGCTCTCTGTTAGGTAAAGAATACTGAATACTACAAGAAATGGAATCACATAGTACGGTCACATAACAGAAGATGTCCTTCTCTTCAATGTTGCAGTATTTGCTCCCTCCTTCCTACCCTGTCTGGGTTCCTCTTACCCTGTAGTCTTCTTGCCTTCCTGGCCAAGGGGTCTTTCATCATCAACTTCCTTTTTCTCCTTTTGGATACATATGCTCCGTTGTCCATAAGGGCATTCTGTTCTTCTTGGGCTTTTTCATTTCTGAATGTGTGCATCCATATGTCACGTTTATGCCCTACGCCTTTCACAGAGAACATACGTTTGATGTATGGTGCTTATGAGCAATAAAGGCTTTGGTATACTGGATGGAGGTAGGACTGTCCTTGGCAGGAGATCCCTTGGGTAAAGAATTCTGCAGCAGAGAAGGACATCTGCTGTTAGGGGAAGATTTTATTCAACGGTACGTTTTGCATCGTTTCCAAAACCAAATATGTAGTTCCACAAGTCCTCGGCCTGTTACATAGATAAGGAGTGGGCTTCTGTTGTACCTAGCTTGCATGATAATCCAGCCTGATTTAACAAGTTTGTAATGGCTTGTTCTTTGGCAGATGGCTCTTCCAAGGCTCTTCCAATGTTGTCAGAATACTGAAGTACCACCCAGTCGGGTTGCTACATATCTCATGTGGTTGGGGGGGGGTCTAAGTATTTTGTCCATTAGCCTGTCAAATGCTGCAAGTGCTCTGTGGAGACAAATTGTGAAGAATGCTGATTTTTTCCTTCATGTCTGAATCTGGTGGGATTTGCCAGTTGTTTTTTCTTTATTCTAAAGGGGACAGAAACCTATACCCAATCTTAATCAGTATGTCTAATAAGTGTAGGATATAAAACAAACTTAGGTATGGTGTTTACCTTCATGAAATCCTTGCAAAACTTTATAGACCCATCAGGCTTGGGGACCAGTATAATGGAACTATTGTGTTCACTGTAGGATTCTTGTGTAGTTCCAAGTTTAAGTATTTTTTGTACTTTATTCACAGTTGCTTGATGTTTGGAGTGCATTATTCAGTCTGCTTTTATGCATACTTCCTGTCCATTCACAGTTTCTGTATTGTGCTGAAATGAAATTAATTTGGTTTTACCACGCAACTCTGCAAATATGTTCTTGTTGCCAAGTACAAATCCTAACGTCCTCTTTCTGAGACACTGATAGTCTTCCCTAGTTGACTTAATTGCATGCTTTGGGAATCAACCAGCTTCTCCTGTAAAGGGTTATCTGAGCTTCCTTACTTCCTGGTTTTCTTGCTTTCTTCTTGCCTTCCTTTCAGTATATATAACTCTTCCCATGAACCTCTTCAGAACCAAAGAGCATGAATGTGCTGTACATCGGGTCACTCTGCTTTAATTCGTTCTCTCTGCAGCGGTCTCTCATTAGCTTTACCTTCTTGCTTGTTTCTGGGTTAGTATCTTTAAAGTGACCATACACCATTATACTACATGACCCTTCAGAGCTAGGACATTTAAGGGGACCAGCCTCCACTATGTTGAAATGCATGTTGTCGTGGCAACATACCCCAGGAAAAATTTCCATGCTTTGGTACAGCTATAGCTGTGGGGTCAACGCTAGTATTTTGCTATACAGTTTTGCCTTTTTTTTCTTCTAGTCTGTTTTAAAGACTGTGTGCAAAGACATCAAACAGAATGCAGCATCGACATTTTGTTTCGGGTTTTTGCACATCATCAGTGAGTTCTGGTGGTTGCTGTTGTCGTTACTTCAAGTGACAAAAAAAAAATTTAAATGCACCAGAAATTCACCCGTAGTGTTATGTCCTTCCTAGCATGTGCCTGGAAAAGCATATAATTTTGAGTGAAGGGATGAAGAATTTGAGCCATTGGTGTCATTGCAGGCTGTGTTGATTTACAGTACGGAAAAATATTTTTTCTGGTTGCAGTCCTTTCACCCCTGGAGCCTTGGCATTTTTTTTTTTTTTTTAATTCAAACAATTGATGTGCTTACATTCACTGCTGCAGTATTTTAAAAACATTTGGGCATTCCCTACCATGGAAGCCTGTCATCTGGCCAGTTTACCAAAGACTTCCTGTTGCATTTAAAGGTATTCCTGAACGTCACTCAAACGCTCCTTGCATACCATAGGCCATAAAGGTGATGTTCAGGCTTACCATAAACAGAACTTGTTTGTTGCCAGTCTGAATGCTTCTTTTCACTGTTGTTCCTGTTTAACTGCACCTGTTTTGTGGTTTAAATACATTTTCATTCTCCAGTGATTAGCTACACCTGTTTGCAGTGCAGATAAGTGCCCCATTGAGGATTTTTGTTTTCTCTTGCTTTTTTGTGGTCCTTAGGGTTAATGTCATCCAGGAAGGGTAAATGTCAGTGTGGGAGATTAATTCCCCAAAAAGACCACCATTTTGTTTGCCAGGCATTCATTCTAAAAACCCTTTGCAATAGACTTTCTTTCCTTTCCTTGTATCTTGTACACCAGTATCTTAAGCTTTTTGATGAAGATACAGTGGATGGAATCTCCTGCCCTGAGGGTCAGCCATTAGGAAAGAAGTGAAAAATGTACAGCCAGAATCTTCCTCTGCCCAGCCTCTGCCAGGTGTTTCTCCCGAGGTTGTTACAAACCTGGAGGCTTGCCCGGCTGTATAGTTGGATTCCTCTATCGCGTCCATGTTGGAGGCTGTTTAGGTTCCGACTGTCCAATGAGGGTTTTGCAGGGCATCCATCTTGGACATTCAAAGGGAACCACTGTTGATTTTTTCTGAGGGGCTTAGGGGAGTTCCTCAGATTTTAGTTTGGGAAGAAGGTCCTACTGCGGTTCTCGACTATCGTCCTGGTTCTGAGTCTTCTTGTAGGGATCTTCCCTTAAAAAAGAAACAAAAACTTAAACTTGTTTTGTTTGCTCCTAGGGATCCTCAAAGTGAATGACAGGCTTTCACTCTAGGGATATTTTATGCTTTAATGTCCTTAAAGCCTCCTCAAGGGGTTTCAGTTCCTGCTTCTCCTTGGTCCTCTACTTCCCATAAAAGGCCTAGAGACCAGGATTCTTCTGATACTGTTTCGGATTCTGATGACAAATATCTGACTTTTTCTACTCAAATTCCTTCTCCTTTGGACTCTGGGTCAGAGAAGGAGGATTCTTAGTCCTGATGCTCCTTTTGAGGACATTTTCTTTGAGGACGCAATTTCTAGGATGATGGATTTTTTTTTTTTAAGTGGGATTGTGCTCAGGATGCTGATACCCATAGGAGGTACTATGAGTTGCTACAGTTGGGAGTCTCCTATACCTGTGGCTATTCCTCCTGTTTTGATGGATGTTTTTTTCCAGTGCCTCTCATGCTCCTGATTCTTTACCTCCTGCTGGAAAGAAGCCTCATAGGTTTTAGAGTGGCTGAGGATTGTTTCTTTTTGTATAAATGTCTTGGTGCTGTAGCCTCTGATAAGCCATCTGAATTGTTTCCTTCGCCGAAGTTATCGCCCTCTTGCAAAGATAGCAGAACTATGGAACAGCTGGGTAAAACAGTTTACTTTTCTGCTACCCTAGGTTTTAGGGCTATTAATTATTAGACTCGTATGTCTAGGTATGTGTTGGCTCTTCTTTCTCAGGCCTGTCAACTTATTTCTGATTTTCCTGAGGGTAAAACCTCTGTTCTTTCCTTGCTAGGGACTTCTTCTCAAGTCATTAGTCATTCTATTAAATGTAGTTATGATACAGCAGATGCCTCTTCTAGGGCTACTGCTTTTGATTCAGTTATGAGGAGATATTCTTGGCTTAGGCACCAGCCACCACCTGATGATATTAAAGCTAAGTTGATGGATGCTCCCCTGGATTTTAAACTTATGTTTGGGGAAGCTGTTGCTGGTTTGCTATGTCCCTTCAGGAAAAAGGTAAGGCTTTACAGGAGCGTAAACATGTTTTTGTTTCTCCTGTGCCTAAATTTCAGTTGAACTATCCCATTTAGCCTGCCGTTGTTCATGGATATTCCCGGCCTTCTGCTAAAGGAAAGAAGACTGGAAAATGGGCCCCTCCTGCTAAGGCTATTCAGTTTTCAGGTTTCCAAAGCCTTCCTTTGCCGACAAAGCAGCTGCTGTATGACCATCAGTCTCCTCCCAGCCACATTCCCCTTTCTCTTCACCTTTCTTTTTCTCTTCCTACTTGGCTTCAGATCACTCGAGATGCTTGGGTTCTGTCGATCATTCGTGAGGGGTACTTCATGGTGTGGAAATCCCACCCTTCTTCTATGGGCATTCCTAAACCTCCTCAGCAACAGCTTCCTTTTTTCCCTAAGGTTTTTAAAACTCTCTTGACTCTGGGTACTATTCAAGAGGTGCCTGTGTCCCAAAGGGGGAAAAGGTTCTACTCCATACTGTTTCTAGTGCCAGGAAGAGAGGGCTGTTGGAGACCTATTCTAGACCTCTCTCATCTGAAGTGTCTTCCTTTCAGATGTTGTCTCTTCAGATTCCGTTTCCTCTCCTGCTCCCTCAGGCCTATATGGTGTCTCTGGATCTCAAGAATGCTTATCTCCATATTCCAATCCATCCCCTTTTCGGGAGGTTTTTATGTTTATCTGTTTCTTCCTGGCATTTTCAGTTCTCTGCTTTGGCCTTTCTGCTGCCTGAAGGGTGTTCACCAAATGCCTTACTCCTGTGATTGCTTTTTTCAGACTTCAAGGGATCCAGATATTTCCTTACTTAGGTGATGTGTTGATTCAAGCATCCTCTCCAGAGACTCTTTTGCAAAATCTTTATTTTGCCATTTCCCTTCTTCCGAGCCTGGGGTTCACAATATATTTCACAAATTCTTCTTGGACTCCTCCTCAAGATCATGTTTTTCTGGGTTGCAGGATTCAGTTTGTGCCTATGGTTGAATCCCTGCCCCCTCCAAAGGCCTTCACTCTCATTTCTTTCTTTCACACTCTTCTTCCTCTGGCTTCCATTACTGCCAGGGAGTTTCTGAGAGCTCTGGGTTTCATGGTATCTACCATTCCGATGCTCACTCTGGCCAAACCTCACATGAGAAACTTTCAATGGTTTCTGAAGTCAGTGTGGCCTCAACATGCACACCCTGTAGACAGACTCCTCTTTTCCTTATCCCAGACAGGAATTTCACTGGTGGATTCTGCAGTTGTCACTGAACCCAGGGATCTCTTTCCATTCCCCTCTTCCCTTTTCCCACTCAGGAATTTTTCACAGACACTTCAGACATAGGTTGGGTGGGTGACTTTTGGCTCTCCCAAAATACAGTGGGTGTGGTTGCCTGGCCAGCAGAGGGAGCACATCAGTATCAAAGAGATGAGGGCTCTTCTGCTGGCTCTTCAGGCTTTTCATCCTCTTCTCTCCAGGGCCTCTCAATGTCTTCACAGACAATACCACAGTGATGCTACCTGGTCTTCTGTGCATACTGTTACTAAGCACTACAAGTTGGATGTTATTCCTAGAGTTAGGGCCAGTTTTGCTATTGCTGTTCTCCGTGGATTTTTAGGGGACTCCTTCCCCCGCCCAAGTTTCCTGTTGAGCTTTGGCACTCTCCAGAATGTTAAGAATACTGCTGCAGTGAATGTAAGGGCTTAGTACAGTTCTGTACAATTATACCATAACAGTAGATGTGCTTCCTTCACTGCTGCAGTATTAGTTCCCTACCTCCATTCCCCCCTAGTTGGATGTACAGGTTACCTGTTGGGTTCCTTGGACTGGTGTTCCTACTGGGGCTATCAGTTCTATTTATGGTAAGCCTGAACATCACCTTTATGCCCTATGGTACACAAGGAGCATTTGAGTGACATTCAGGCATACCTTTAAATGCAACAGAAAGTCTTTGGTATACTGGCTGGATGACAGGCTTCCACGGCAGGGAATCTTTGAATGTTAAGAATACTGCAGCAGTGAAGGCATGGAGCGCTACTGTTGTGGTAAGATTTTACACAACTGTACTTTGTGTACAAACTTATTCAGCGCAGTTTCACTGGAAAGTGGGAAGAAAACTAAGCGAAGTACCGAAATGTAAACATGTCTCTTGTAATTTGTGTGTATACTGATCATGTCTAAATAACTAAATGTGTTCTGTAATTTTTCTTTGTGGAGCTTTTCTCCCCGGGCCTCTGCTGAAAAAGGGCCTTTTCGGCTCAGTCAGACACCCCCGGTTAACAAATGTAAAATAAATAAAAATAAAAATAAAAGGCAATGTAAAGGAGTATTGATGCCACAGAAATATGGCTGCTTAATGATAGTAAATTTGTCAGCTAATTTCTCAGAGTAATACATCATGGCCACCAGCTACAGAATGTACTGGATCAAGACCACATATAGACACGTGCACTGCATTTACATGATTGTAATGCACTTTACTGCATAGGAGTCTAAACTGAAGGGCTGTCACAATTTCACTGGGAAAAGGCTCCCTATTCAAGAGAAATAAGCAGTATTTACTTCTAATGTTATGACAACTCAGCAAAGAGCATTGCAAAATGTTATCGACAACGAGGGCATATGCATGAGTGTATCTGGAACTTGCATATGGACGACTGCATCAGGAACCTAATGTAAAAGGATATGCGTCAGTCTTCCTTTTTGAGTTCATTACGAAACTTTAATACAGTAACAAGAAAACATTCAGCTGCAAATTGCACCTAAAACATTTATCCTACACTTATGTGTTTCGGTGCATCAAACTACTGATTCTGACACCACTTTAGCAATTGTTGCAAACTATTATGTTTTACCAAGGCCATGTTGGAAATGCAAACATTTTCAAGTGAAATGTATGTCATTCTTCAGTCTGATATAATCACAGCTCAGTAAGGAAGCAACCAAGGCCATTACTGACTTTGTATATGGAGAAGTTGTACGACATCCCCAGTGGAAACTAAGTAAAAGCGCCAAATTTATTTACATGCTTAACTTGTGTTGAGTAGGTTAGCCCTGCTAAGTCAGTGGCCTCTTTTTTTGAAGAGACCTGACCTGATATTCCTACTGAAAAATGGAAATTTGGCCAAGACATGAAGGGAATTCCCCTACTCTTTTTGATATGTGCACTGGGATATTTTACATAGCTCTTAGCTGCCAACAGCTCTGTCTGACATGAACTTGGTTTAATGTCTCCTTTTTGGAGTGCAACACCCCCTTATGTTGCATTGCAGTGTCAGTAATATAAAATAAAGCCTGGCAGCTAGCGTAGGAACAGAACCAAGTGTAGTTTGACCTTTTGTCCTCAAAGGTGAATGTGCTACCTGTTGACACAATGACCGTGGCAGGGAAACCCTATGAACCACTGCATGTGGTGTCTGCCTAAAATGGCATATTTCGATATCCCTTTGCAATTCTATTATTACACTTCCAAATAGTATCAATGGGATGATAAAAGACCAACTACGTGTTGACTCGTATCATGACATTAGGCATTTCAGCACAAGCAGTTTGATATGAGGCAGTGAAAGCGCTCTTAAAGTGTAACAGGAGAATTTCCTACCTAGCATTTGCCATTGTGCCATAAGAAAGTCAAACAGAAAAAGGCATTTGAAAAAGGCCAATGGGAGGTGACAGTTGTTAAAGTAGGTAGTCCAGAAGGGGATCACTCATCCACCCAATAAAGAAGGCACCTCCCAGTTCTGGTTACATTCCTTCCACTTATCCCCACCATCTGGATGGTAAGTTCTTCTGTTCAAGAAACAATGCTTCAGGGCTGATAATGAACCATAAGGTAAGGGAGATTTGTGAGTTCAAGTGGCAAGCTGAAATTCAGAGTAATTTCTCCTTCCACAGTGATGCTTTCTATTCACCCAAATGCCAACAGTTCCCTAGAAGAACATATCCTAAAGCACATGACCGTGTCAGCATGCATAGAATAAGAGCAGGACTTCTACTGTAGTCTGTTTTTAGTTCCAAGGAAGTACAGTCTGTGGATACCATTCTTGGAACTTGCAGAATTAAGCCTGTTCCTAATGATTAAAATTTTCAAAATTATTTGTCTTGTCTCTTTACCTTCTTCCACGAGCTGTTATGGTTACTCTGGTCATGAAGGAGTGCCTATTTACATGTTCCCATCTACTAAAGCAAGAGAAAGATGTCCTGATTAAAATCACAGTTGCAATATTTTTCATCACTAATGTCCTGCTAGGGTACCAAAGCTTATACCTGTCCTGGAACATGTGTCCAACATATGACTTCAACTCACAAGCGCAGGAGGTATATAGACAGATGTACGAGCCTAAATCATCTGACTGTCTTACACCATCCAGAATGCATGTTTCTCACCTGTAAGCCTAATCTCCGCATGACCCTTTATACTGTTAGCTTCTCAAAATCAGGTAAGTGCCGTATTGGGGAACCTTCCTTTTATATAAACTGTTGTATTTTTGTTGTCAGCTAGTAGGGGTAAGTGTGAGTGCAGCAGGCAAATTCGCTACAGTGATCTCCACACCCACTGTCTCTTCTCTCCAAGGCACTGAACACGAGTATAAGGCTTGTTTCATTAGCCAATCTTTTGTGCCCAAGACTTTGTGATCCTATTTGTCTTCACTAAACATCTTCCTGGAGACCAAATGACTGAATTGTCTGGCCCACTCCAAGATAGCCGATACTGCCACACTGGACATACCTCCAACTAATGAGAAAGAGGCCTAGGAATGGTGGTCTACCCAGTCTGACTTTGACGTACCCGCAGAGGTTACTGAACTCATGGCATGTCCAAATCTAACTCAGATACCCTCTATCTTGATGCCACTGGTGGCTGGTATGGAATCAGTGGATCATCTGTTCGAAGAGACTGTTGCTACTGAGAAGGAGTAATCACGAAGCATCATTTCAGAGGGATCAGAAGACATCCTGCAGATTTTAGTTAAGGAAGAAATTCCCAGCAAACTCATTGGGGAAAGTCAGGAGTTGGATCTTCCATACTTGGTTCGAGCAGACACCATCCCGAAGAAAAAGTGACAGAAGACTAAGCATTTCTCCTCACCTCCAGCACCTCCAGTTCACTCTGAAACATCTCCTGCAGTTGGTGCAATAAGCAGATTTTTAGTCTTCCCTCCAGCCCACTCGGGACCTAGTCTAGTTTTCTTGGGCTGCAGATTGGACACCAAAAGGATGCAGGACTGTTTACCTCAGGAAAAGGTGCAAAACCTTACAGTTTACTTCCGTTGTCTAGCCTCCCTCAAGGTCTGTTCAGCCAGGGAGATTCTGAGAACACTGGGATTCATGACAGCAACCATTCCAGTGCTCCCTTTAATCAAGCTGCATATGTGGAAAATTCAGTGGTACCTGAAAACCACATGTTCCTAACACTGTCACCCCCTAGACACAAAGATCTTGGGTGGCTCAGGTGAATCTCATCCAGGATTAACTTTCAAAGCACATGTGAAGTCAAGAAATGTACACAGACTCTTTGGGTGAGGCTTGAGGCCTTGGACAGACATCCACAAAGCCCAGGGACTTTGGCAGTCCAGCGACAGGAACGAACACACCAGACTGAAAGAGATGAGGGCTGTCATTCAAGATCTTCAAGTTTTCTGTCACCTCTGGAAACTAAGCCCTCTTTTAGTATTCACAGAGAGCACCACTGTCTTGTGGTACAAAAAAAAGCAAGGAGGCGGCAGTTCATACAAACTATGTAGGTTAGCTCGTATTGCTTGGGACCTGGCAACTCAGAGGAACATTTCATTTAAGTCAGTATATCTCCCATCACAGGACAACAATCCATCAGACTCTCTAAGCAGTTTCACTGAAGAACCCCAAGAGTGGACTCTTAACAGACAGGTCTTCCTAGACATAATCCACAAATGAAGAACACCACAGGTAGATTAATTTGCCTCAGAGAGCAACAAACAGCTGCCACACTTTTGCACCAGGTCTCCTTGCTGCTTGGCATGGAGGACAGATGCAGTGTTTTTAATGGACAGAGTTGCCTTTATGCCTTCCCTCCATTCTAATACCAAAAGTATTACTAAATATCCAGGAAATAAAATCCTACTGATGACTTCATTTGGCTAAGGCAGCATTGATTTCCACCTTCTCTATGATTTAGTCAGGGGCAGTAAACACAAGCTTACCCCACCAAGTGGACCTCATTACCCAGCAAAAGGGACCTCTGCTTCACTCCAACCTGTCATCCCTCAATATAGGATTCTGATCCCTTTCAGGCACCAGTTTTCTGAGGACATGCTTTGGGTTCTGCAGGAGGCAAGTAGACATACCACTCAAAAATCTTATGTAGCCAAATGGAAGAGAGTTTCTATATGGTGTCATGCAAGCAGTCAAGACCCCACAACATCAGAGGTTCCTCTTGTTATTATCTTACTTGTAAGAGGAAATATGGCAGTAATCAAACAGTAAGCTAAAAGCTGATTAAGACTGAAATCCAAAACCAGAAAACAAAACCAAAGGAAATTAAGCTGGTTTAATAAAATCCAAGGACAATTCCACAATAAATAATTCCAGTAAACGCTTTTATCTGTAATAAGACTGCTTCAGACTGGAAGGTAACATTCAAAAACATACATTTAAATACTTGGTCACATGACCATATACTTAGTGTTTTAACCATTTACGTTTAAGATGCATAATAAAATCTTCTCTGTTGTTGAGACCGGGGGGGGGGGGGGGGGGGGGAGTAGCAAGCATTGAGTCTAACCTGCAAACTATATTCCAGCCACCCCAAGTCATCTTTTGGATTAAATGAATTTTCTACATTTTTTTAAACTGTCCACTACAAGGAATTTAAAGTTAACTTTGCATGAACCATCAAAAATAAAAACCACTCGTTTGCAGGTCCTTTTGTCCACAGCAGAACTAACGAAATATCCAAAAATAACAGGAGAACACAGGATAGGTTCCAGGTTATAAAACTTTAATCTGGCGCAAACACTTTCACATCTGCTTCTTTAAGTGCATAAAAACAAACTGAAACCAGTCAAACATTTAAATTTTATTTATTTATTTATTTCGCATTTGTTAACCGGGTTGGTCCAGCTAGGTAAGAATTTACCCTTTTTCAGTGGAGACCTGAGGGGAAAAGCCCCAAACAGACATATACAAATACATACGAATAGAGACAAATTAACAATATTACAGAGCAAAACAATCTTATGAATACAATGGATAAGAAAAACATAATGTACTCAATGGAATAGTACATAGCTATATATACAAAGTGTAGTAATAGGTCGTAACAGGAGAAACAACAATAATAAATCCAGCAGGTAAGCAGGAGGGGAAGTTAAGGTTGTAGGTAATATAATGAAAAGAAACAAGGTATGATTAGAGTAGTGGCTAGAAAATTGTGTAAGTGCAGGGGCTTCAGATTTGAGGGAAAGTAGAGTGGGAGTAAAAAGTAGAGAGGGGTGACACAAGGGGTCGTAGGTCAGAAGAGAGAATGGTGCAAAAGAAGATAGTAGTAGAGGGGGGATGTAGTGAACTAGAGGGAGGGTACAGAAAGAAGAGCAGTTGGATAAAGTAAGTTATAGAAAGAGGAAAAAGGTCTTATAGATCAGACTTAGTGGTGAAGTGGGTATGTGGAGAGGGAGGGGTTAAGTAGGATGGTAACAGGTACATATAGGGTTGTTATGGAGGTACATTATCAGGTCATGTTTGAAGTTAGGAAGGGAGGTATGACTTCTAATATGGAGTGGAAGATTGTTCCAGGTAAGGGAGATATGACTTCTAATATGGAGTGGAAGATTGTTCCAGGTAAGGGAGATGGAGTGTTTATAGAGTATTTTACCTATGTTCTTGTTGGGTTTTTAGACTTGTAGCAAGAGTTTATCAGAGCTGCGCAGGGATCGGGGAGGGGTGTACCAGGAGATCGGGCTGGACAGAGATGGACAGTCAGAGTTTGAATTACGAATTCTGAAAGCTTGGATCAGCTGACATTTGGTCAGAAGGTATGAGAGTTTGAGCCAATGTAGTTTTATGAGAGAGGAGCAGTGATGGGATTTATAGGGGCTGCTGGTGACAAATCTAGCAATTTTGTTATAGGTTTGGTCTAGTTTTGCTAGCAGGTTATTTTGTAAATTGGAAAATAGAGGGGAGCCATAGAGGAGGGCGGGGAGGAGATAGGATTGGGCTAGCAGTAGTTTTGAGTTGGGGGTCAGGAATTTGCTATTTCTGTATAGCATGCCCAGTTTTTGGTGTGTTTTCTTTATAGAATGAAGTATGTTGAGGTCTAGTTTGAGCTGGTTGTCAGTGATGACACCTAAGAGTTTAGTGTGCAAGTCTAGTGTTATGATGGTGCCATTTAGAGAGGATATGAGAAAGGTGGATTTGTGGTGGGCTAGAGTTTTAGGTAGGAATAGTAAGAGCTTAGTTTTAGAGGGGTTCAGGATAAGTTGATTGTTGGAGAGCCACTTCTCAGAGTGAAATGAAGATTGGATGATATGGTGGAGGTTATTGATAGTCAGAAATGGAGATCAGAGCTGAATCATCTACATACTGTATGATAGAGGAGAGGTTGCTGGTAGTGTGTAGGTCATTGGTGAAGAGGTTGAAAAGGAGGGGGCCAAGAATTGAACCTTGAGAAACACCGGTCTGAACTGGCAGAAAGGGTGAGAAGGAATTTTGCCATTTAACTGCTTGTAGGCAACTGGACAAGTAACTTGAGAACCAATTTAGAGTGGGGATGGAAATGTTCAGCTGAGAAAGTTTATGAAGTAGAAGGTTGTGAGAGACCGTATAGGAAGCCTTTGAGAAATCTAAGAAAAGGCAGGACACAAGTTTATTATTGAATCTGGCCTCAGCTACAGTATGAGAGAAGGATAAGAGTGAAGTGTTAGTACTGTGTTTGGGCCTGAAACCGTGCTGGGTGTTGGTTAAAAGATTGTTTTGAGTAAGGTGGGAAAGCAATTGAGAATGGATACACTTTTCTAGAATTTTGGAGAGGGGAGAAAGAATAGCAATGGGACGGAAGTTAGATGGTTCTGTGGAGTTACCTCCTTTATGTAGTGGGATAGTGTAGTATTCCTTCCAAATAGAGGGAACAGTGGATGTCCTTCAAGGATGCATCTGCAGTCCTAACATATGGGTTGTCCTGCCTCAGGCAGCCCTTCGGTCGGCCGGATTCCAAAGTCTGGGTCTGGCCTCGGCTGATGTCGCACTTCACCCGACGTCATAGCTGCTGTTTATTGTGTATAAAGGCATCAGCCGATGCCATTTTCCTCAGTCTTTCTTGCCACGCGGTGCCTGAAGCAGAAGCTGTTCGCAAGTGCCGGTCGGTCAGATCCAGAGATTTCTACTACCGAAGACTTCTAAAAAGCTAAGTACCCCATTGGGGACTCTTTCTTGCCTCAGCCGATGTCAGACAAAGTTAATAATTGTTTAACTTGTGGGAAACAAATATCTCATAAGGATTTCCACTCTTACTGCCTTCCTTGCTTAGGCCCAGACCACGACGTATCAGCTTGTCTAGCCTGTGCTTCCTTCAACCGACGGACACTTACACGTCGGTCGGAGTTTGCAGAGGAGTTTTTTGGTCCCGCTTTTGCATACAAAATGCCGTCGGAGACTCAGACTACTCAATTAGCTAAAAAGCGCAAGGAAAAGGACCGACATTCGCGGCCCGTGGTTTCAGCTGAAACCACGGTTAGGCCAACTGCGAGTGTCTCGGTTTCGGCTGAAACCGAGCCCCCGGTTCTTCCTTCGGCCGAAAGCATGCCTCCGATAGCCGAGGCCTCACAGAGCATGGCTGAATCTGCTAATGAATTTACTGCTACAGAAGCAGGCACCCAGGATTTGTCAGACACTATTCCTTTAGACATATCTACCCCTGCACGTGGGACTGCTAGACCCCCTGCTTCTATGTCTATCAAGGCTTTTGCCAGGGCTAAAGCAGCTAAATCTTCTAAGGCCTTACCTGCAAAAACTCCTTCACATAGGCCTACCTCTAGTTCCCAAATGCTCAGCCTGGCTGAGGATCTCATTTCTTTGATCAGGGGATCCCAACCTCACCCAGACAGGGCCTCTCAGCCCCTCCAGACAAGAGGCCTAGGACTGAACCCCCGGAACCTGTCTCTACAGATTATTCCTCGGATGACTCAGACATTTCAGACCCTCACGAAGGCCCATATTCTCCTTATGAGGATTCTGATGCAGAAGACTCCATTCCTTCTGCTTCTCCTCCTGAAGAATTTTCCTTTGGGGAAACCTTGCATGCTATGAGGGAACACTTTCAATGGCAGGGCCAGGATTTTTCAGATTCAAGGAAAAAGCTAAGGACCTTTTTACACTTACCACAGCATAGGCCTTTAGCCATTCCGCCAGTACTAACAGTTGTTGATGATGCATATAATGATGCCTGCACTGCCCCTGATTCTCTTCCTCCGGCCCCTGCCAAGCCAGACAGATATTACAGGGTCCCGGACACACATTACCATTTGTATAAGGCTCCTGTTGCAGACCCTAAAACCATTTCACAAGACCCTAAAGGTGTGGCAGCTGCCTCTGCCAAAAACCCTCTTCCCTATGAAAGGGAATCTAGAGCATTAGAGAGATGGGGTAAAAAGGTTTATACTTCTGCTACTCTTTCAGCCAGGGCCTTGAACTGTCAATTTCACATGATTCAGTACCAGGAATTTTTGTAAGACCAGATAAACAAAAAACTGTCTTCTCCTGAACCTTTAGACCGCAAGTCCCTTCAGGATTTGGTACATAACTCTCAGCAGGTCAGTAACCATTTCTTAAAATGTGGCTATGATGCACTGGAGGCTTCCTTTAGATCAGCTATGACTGGAACAGTAATTCGAAGGCATGCCTGGTTAAAAGAACAATCCTTACCAGACCATGTTAAGTCAAAACTCCTAGATGCTCCCATGGAGAAACAAAGTTTGTTTGGCTCCCCTGCACAGGAGGTTCTAAAGAAGGTGGAAGAAAAAGCAAAATCTGTCCAAACAGTCAAGGATTTCTTACAGGTCCAACCTCCGAGGTTTAGCAGAAATTGGCCTTCGAAGAATTGGTCCTTTGCAGACAACTCCAGAGCGCAGAGAGGCAGAAATAGACGTCCCAGAGGCAGAGGTCAATCTAGGGGTGCCTACAGGGGACGTCAGTGGCAACCTACCAACTAGAGAAGTATTGCCACAGATTCAACTACAACTACTTCCACAGGGCAGACACAATGACTTGGCTCTAGTTCCGCCTACCAGGGAACAGCTAGAAGCACCCTTGGGCGGAAAGCTAGCCTTATTCTCCGACAACTGGCATTACATTACAGGAGACAAATGGACTTTACAAACAATAGACAAGGGCTACAGGTTTCACTTCCACACTCTACCAAAAAAGAGAGGAATGCCAAACCTACCATCAAGCCAACAAACAGACGCTCTAAGACAAGTCAACAACTTACTAAGGATGAGAGCTATAGAAGAGGTACCACCTATGGAACAAGGCCAAGGATTTTACTCCAGGCTTTTCCTTGTACCAAGAAAAGAAAATCAATGGAGACCTATTCTAGACTTGTCCGC
Organism: Protopterus annectens; assembly: GCF_019279795.1. Taxonomy (NCBI): domain Eukaryota; kingdom Metazoa; phylum Chordata; order Ceratodontiformes; family Protopteridae; genus Protopterus; species Protopterus annectens. Next base: position 521,783,871 of record NC_056748.1, on the reverse strand, counting down.
ACTGAACACATACCTCATTGTTCCAAAATTCAAAATGCTGACCCTCCAGCAGCTTCTTCCCATGCTGGGCAAGGAGTCTTGGCTGGTGACTCTAGATCTCAAGGAGGCATACCTGCATGTCCCTATACGACCAGATTGCAGAAGACACCTCAGATTTCTTGCAGGATCAGAGCATTATCAATTCTCAGCATTGCCTTTTGGCTTATCTACTGTGTCCAGAGTATTCACGAAATGCCTGGCATCAGTAATTGCTCATTGCAATGCTTCAGGGAATTCAAATTTACCCATACCTGGATGACTGCCTAATACAAGCGGACAACAAGGCAAAATTAACAAAAGATTTGGAAAATGTCATACAACTGTTGCAAGCCTTGGGATACACAGTCAACATGCAAAAGTCAAGGCTAGTACCATCCCAAAGGATAACATTCTTGGGTGCAGAACTGGATACATCAACTCAGATGACTTTTCTCACAGAAGAAAAACAAAAGCAACTACCAGCCTACTTCATGACATTAACAACACAAACTCGGCTTACTGCAAGGAAAGTCCTGCAAGCCCTGGGCTACATGGCATCATGCATAATATTGGCTCCACATGCCAGGCTGCATATGAGAAAGCTACAATGGTACCTAAGGAATGTATGGTCTCAACACAAGCACAGTCTAGAAGCCCAGATTCCAATAATTCCATGCCTGAAGCAAGAATTCCTGTGGTGGGCTCAGGCCTGTCAGTTGAACAGAGGCTTGCCTTTCCACAAACTTCATCCAAGCCAGACCATCACCACGGACGCCTCAGACCTAGGATGGGGGGCACACATGGTGGACAAGTGTATTCAAGGCCTATGGACCCAAGACCAGCTGAATCTACACATAAATCTAAAGGAGATGCTGGCAGTGAAACATGCGATCCAGGCATTCAGACCACTCCAACAGGGTCATCTGCTAAGGACCGACAATACCACAGTCATGTGGTACATCAACAAACAGGGAGGTACACATTCATATCCTCTATGCCGGATGGCAATGGACCTGTGGAATGTGGCCCTGAATCTCAACATTCAACTTCAGACCAGATTTGTACCAGGAAAAGAAAATTCTCTAGCAGACACCTTAAGCAGAACTACCACAGATGCTCACGAATGGATGCTGCATCCAGATATCTTCAAAGCCATAACAAAGAAATGGGGACTACCAGAGATAGACCTGTTCGCCTCCCCACACAACCACCAATTGAAGAAATTCTGCACAAGAGCATACCACCCACTTGCTTGGAGGGTGGACTCCCTTTCCTTCAGCTGGAAAAACCTGACAGCATATGCAATTCCACCTCTTCCCTTGATGTACAAAGTTCTACTGAAGATCAGAGAGGATCAGCCAAGGGTAATCCTGATAGCTCCAGACTGGCCGAGGCAACATTGGTACCCGCTACTGAGAAGCATGTCTTGGACACACGCATGGCCTCTACCTCTATGTCCCTTACTTCTGACACAGGACAACTACAAGATCCTACATCCAAACTTGAAAGCACTGCAGCTAGCTGCTTGGAATATTGCCTAAAACAAAATAACCCAGGTTTATCCCAGAGGGTTAAGGACATTATCCTGGAGGCACGCAGACCTTTCACAAGGAAGACTTATTCAGCCAAGTGGAAAAGATACCTCATTTAGAGTGCAGCAAAGGGAGAAAATGTCTCATTGGCAAACATAGCACACATCCTGGAATATTTAGCAGAACTGTTCCACAATGGCCTGTCTTAGTCCTCCATTAAGATTCATGCATCACCAATTTCAGCAGAATACAACATGGATCCTCCTGTCTTCTCTCATCCTCTACTCAGGCAGTTCTTGAGAGGAATCAAAAATGTAAAACCTCCAAGGAAACCACCTTTACCTACATGGGATCTCAACTTTGTGCTGGAAAAGTTAACACTTCCCCCTTTTGAACCAGCAGCAACAGCAGAATTACAGTTCTTGTCTTGGAAAACTGCTTTCCTGCTAGCAATCACTTCAGCAAGAAGGGTATCTGGGTTACAGGCATTAATGGCAGCACAACCCTTCCTTATCTTCCATCAGGACAGAGTCTCTGAGAACTAACCCTACCTTTATGCCAAAAGTGGTCTCCAGAGTATCATTGAACCAAGCGATTCATTTACCTACATTCTTCCCCAACCCACAGAACAGGGGGGAAAGACTGCTACATACCTTGGATGTGCACAGACAATTACGCTACTATCTGGACAGAACTAAGACCAGCAGAAAAACTGACCATCTTCTGGTAGCATATGCAACAGGAATGCAAGGAAAAGCAATTTCAAAACGGACAATCTCAAAATGGATAGGAAATTGCATTTGTTTTTGCTACTCTTTTCATGGAAAGACAACTCCTGAAAATATCAGACCTCATTCCACAAGAGCTACAGCCACCACTACAGCTTTCCTATGAGGAGTGGCTACCAAAGACATTTTAGACGCTGCTACTTGGAGCTCCGTGCATACATTTGCCAAGCATTATAATCTTCCCTTATATTCTAGATCCCGAGCAGGTTTTGCAACTGCTGTTTTGCAAGGGATCTTAAATACACCATCTTTATCTTAGTGCCTCCTCCCCCAGTTTGGCTATGGTATTCTACCCATATGTTAGGACTGCAGATGCATCCTTGAAGGACATAGTACAGTTTTGTACCTACCATAAATGTAGATGTCCGATAGGTATGCATCTGCAGTCAGGATTACCCACCCTCCTTCCCCTCTGTGGTATTCCTAGGGTATTTACCCCTCCTTTAGCTAGCTGGGGGAATCTATTATGGTGTATTTGTTTGTATATATGTATATATATATATATATATATATATATATATATATATATATTTTTTTTTATATTGTTTGCTCTCTACTGTTTGGAATTATTTGCATTTATCCAAATTCAGCCTTCCTAGAGGGCACCTGGCATCTGGGGCAAGAAACACTGAGGAAAATGGCGTCGGCTGATGCCTTTATACCCAATAAACAGCAGCTATGACGTCGGGTGAAGTGCGACATCAGCCGAGGCCAGACCCAGACTTTGGAATCCGGCCGACCGAAGGGCTGCCTGAGGCAGGACAACCCATATGTTAGGACTGCAGATGCATACCTATCGGACATCTACATTTATTGTAGGTACAAAACTGTACTATTCTTTGACTGACCGGTCCATTAGAATGGTGATAGGAAGGGCTACAGAGTTAGCAGCAAGTTTTAGGAATTGGTGAGGTAGGTTATCAGGGGCGGGGGAACAAGGTTTGAGTATACTGAGGAGAGTTTTAATATAACTAACAGAGACAGGTTTGAGCATGAAGGGGTCTGAGAGGTTAGTGGAGTCAGACTGAGGATGTGAAAAAGGTGTGAGCTTGGTAGTGGAAGTAGTAGAACTGGAAGTGGAATTAGAGGTGGGGTTGGGGTTGTTGGTGGTGTTAAGTACTAGTTTAGAATATCAATGAAGAAGTGATTTAAATGGATGGCGGTATCTGAGGGAGATTGATTGGGAAAAGGGTTGGGGGTGAGCCAGGGTTAAGAAGAGTTTTTATGGTTGACCAGAACTTCTGGGGGTTAGTAGTTTGCAGAGATTGGTCAGACAGGTAAAACTTTCTTTTGTCCTGGTTGACTCTTTTGTTTTTTGATATTGTTTCCAAGTGGCATCTCTTTTATGTATAAGGTGGAAGGTTTCTTTGGATAGCCAGGGGGCATGTTTAGCTTTGAATTTTATTTTCCTGATGGGGGCAATAGAGTTGAGCATGTTTAGGAATGTCTGGTTGAAGTAGCTGACTGCATCATTTAAAGGTAGAGAGTATAGGCAGGACCAGTTAATATTTGAGAGAATTTTGTTGAAGGAAGTGGTATTGAATTTTCTTTGGTTGCGGATGTATTTTAAGAGGTGAGTACTAGTGAGGTTGGGTGAGTACCTAGTAATGTGGAAAGCTAGGTGGTCACTGATGGAGTCAGATAGTGTACCTGTCTGGTGGTACAAATTAGGAGAATTTATGAGAATCCAGTCTAGAATAGGATTGGAGTGTCTTTTGCCAAGGTGGTTGGGGGTGGAGACAAGCTGAGTTAAACCATGTAGGTTGAGACTGAGACGGTAGAGTTAACTGAGTTCCAGTCTATATTTACATCCCCAAGTATGATAATTTCAAAGGGGGATGTGAAGGGATGTGAAGAAAACACCAAGATAAGATGTCTTCAAGGATGGTGATATTATTCCCTGGTGGGATATAGATTGAGGCTATGGCCATTTTTTGGTAGTTGTTGAGATGACAGGTTACTATGAGTAGCTCTGCAGGGTTGGAAGGTGGGAGTGGCAATTCTAAGTGGTAAGATATTGAGAGTCAGAAAAGAGAATGGCGACACCACCTCCCTTTTTGCTAGGTCTATCCAGTCTGTAGATATTGAAACCGGGGTTGCAGATCTCCGAGTTGTGGGTGTGGGGTTTTAGCCAAGTTTCAGAGGGAGTTGAGATGTGGGAGGGATAGTGTTGTATGAGTGCGTGGAGTTCAGGCACTTTGTTGCAGATGCTCTGGATGTTAAGGGAGAAGAATTTTAGTCTTTTTATTCTGTGTGTAGAAGTGAGAGTGGATGGGGAGGTACGACTGAGAGTGGGATTGCTAGAGGTGTGGGGGGAAGAAGTCTTAGTGATAGTAGATGGAGTGGAGGAATTGGAAGATAAAAGTTGGGTATTAGGACCAGGGTTGGGGTGTATATTGCCTGAAAGGAGGAGTGTTATCAGGATAGAGAGTAAAGAGTTAGGTTGAGGGAGAGGATACAGAAATTTGGATTTTAAGTTTGGGATTTGTTTTGATGTCTTTGTTGTGTCTTTCGGCTTATCCCGGTTAGGGGTCACCACAGCAGAACTCTGGTCTGCTAATGTACGCCCATTCACGCATGCCGCCACACAGAAGACGCTCTAGCTGAGAATCGAATGGGACAATGTCTTGCTGTAAGGCGACAACGGGGAGTAATTTAGTTTTAAAGAATAAATAGTGTGGTAGAGTACAGTGAGTGTGGGCATAAAACATTGTTAAAAGCATCACCTGACAATTCATCACATGACTATATACAATCCATTACTATAGTGTATTAAAACTGTATAGTAACTACATAATAACTAAATACAATGAAAAAAAAATCCTAAAACATATTTATATACTTTTTGCATCATAAATATATATTAAAGTACACATTCTTAAAATAAACAAGTGTTTTACCTACGTAGTGGTCTGGCCTTTAACTTTGGTCTCAATGGTGTTCATTGAGACCAACTCCCATATAAGCTCTAAATAAAACTATCCATCTAGTCAAAGTTAACTTTAAATTCCTTGTAGTGGACAGTTTAAAAAATGTAGAAAATTCATTTAATCCAGAAGATGATTTGGGATGGCTGGAATATAGTTCGCAGGTTAGACTCTATGCTTGCTACCCCCCCCCCCCACCCTGGTCTGCAACCCCCTTGGTCTGAGCAATAGAGAAGATTTTATTATGCATCTTAAATATAAAGGGTTAAAGCACTAAGTATGTGGTCATGTGACTTTTAAAGTATTTAAGTATGTGTTTTTGAATGTTAACTTCCAGTCTGTAGAACTCTTCTTACAGATGAAAGTGTTTACTGGAATTATTTACTGTGGAATTGTCCTTGGATGTAATTAAACCAGCTTGATTTCCTTTGGTTTTGTAAGAGGAATATGCCAGACCTGTTTTCATGAGCACAATCAAAGCCTACTTGTCGGCTATCTCTGCCTATCAGCCCTTCAGTCCACCCGTTATGTCCTTGCCTAAGGTCAAACAGTTTCTGAAAGGGGTGCAATATCTAAGATGACTGAGGATATCTGTGCCCCCTCTTGAGACCTCAACTTTGTGTAGAAAACCTCACTTTGCCTCCCTTTAAGCCAGCCACTTTTATTCTAAAATGCTGTACCTGGAAAACTATTTTGTTTTTGGCTTCACCAGTACCTGGAAACTATCAGAACTACTGGCACTCATGGCTGTCCCACCTTTTCTTTGTTTTCACAAGGGTAGGGTGTCTCTGAGAGTTAACCCCTCTTTCATACCTAAAATAGAGAACAAGATGTCTCTCAAACAAGCAAGCAATCAATCTGCCCACTTTCTTTCCCATCCCACAGAACAGGGGTGACTACTCCTGCATTCCCTAGATGTGCAACACTGAATGTTTTGCCCTTCATATGGGAAGTTAAACTGAGCTAGCTCAGGTGGATGCAAAAGATCCTTCTTTCAGCTGCTCCCATTAGGGGTCGCCACAGTGGATCATCTGTTTCCATTTCTTCCTGTCCTCTGCATCTTGCTCTGTCACACCAACCACCTGCATGTACTCTCTCATCACATCCATAAATCGTATCTTAGGCCTTCCTCTTTTCCTGTTACCTGGCAGCTTCATCCTTAGCATCTTTTTCCCAATATACTCTGCATCCCTCCTCAGCACATGTCCAAACCAATGTAATCTTGCCTCTCTGGCTTTGTCTCCAAACCTTCCAACCTGGGCTGACCCTCTAATATACTTATTCCTACTCCTGTCCGCCCTCGTCACACCCAGTGCAAATCTTAACATCTTTAACTCTGCCATGTCCAGCTCTGACTCCTGCCTTTGTCAATGCCACTGTCTCCAACCTATATAACATAGCTGTTCTCACTACCCTCTTGTAGACCTTCCATTTCACTCTTACTGGTACTAGTCTGTCACAAATCACCCTGACATTCTTCTCCACCCACTCAATCTTGCCTGTACTCTCTTCTTCACCTCTCTTCCACACTCACCATTACTCTGAACTGTTGATCTCAAGCATTTAAACTCATCCACCTTCACCACCTCTACTCCCTGCATCCTCACCATTTCTCTATCCTCCCTCTCATTCACACACATATATTCTGTCTTAGTCCTGCTGACCTTCATTCCTCTTCTCTCTAGAGCATATCTCCACCTCTCCAGGGTCTCCTCCACCTGTTCCCTACTCTCACTACAGATCACAATGTCATCTGCAAGCTTTATAGTCCACGGGGGCTCCTGTCTGATCTCATCTGTCAGCCTGTCCATCACCACTGCAAATAAAGGGCTCAGAGCTGATCCTTGATGTAATCCCACCTCCACCTTAAACGCATCTGTCAGTCCCACCGCAGACCTCACCGCTGTCACACTACCCTCGTACATATCCTGTACCACTCTTGCATACTTCTCTGACACTCCCGACTTCCTCATACAATACCACAACTCATCTCTAGGCACCCTGTCATATGCTTTCTCTAAATCCACAGACACAATGCAACTCCTCCTGACCTTCTCTGTACTTCTCCATCAACACTTTCAGAGCAAACATCACATCTGTAGTGCTCTTTCCTGGCATGAAACCATACTGCTGATCACTAATCATCACCTCCCTTCTTAACCTAGCTTCCACTACTCTTTCCCATAACTTCATGCTGTGACTGATCAGTTTAATCCCTCTGTAGTTACTACAGTTCTTCACATCACCCTTATTCTATGCAAAAGATCCTATGGCACCTATAAAAGAGTAGAAGTTCTTTGATACTCCGGTCAAATTTCCCTTAGTAGAATAAATATCACCTGTGGTCTTCACTCACTGAAAAGAGGCTATTAGCCTAGTGAGACTACCCCAGTCAACAAACGATAGACAAGATAGATGGATAGATAAATAAAAGGTGTCAGAACTTGAGATTTTAAGAAACATGCGTAAGGCAGCATACAAAAGTGTCTAGGTGTTTTACTCATTGCAGATAGTCCTGTTGAAGATCTTAATCTACTATTGGCAGTGATTGCATTTTTTTTTTGGTCAGAAATGTGTAAGGTTGCCGAGTGTATGTATGCATTTGTGTGCTGGAGGATGAGTGGGTAGAGGTAGTCTATTTTTAAATTTGCATAATTTACTGAAAGTCATGCATACTGTAGTACTTATTTTCCATATACATAGTTTCCTCCTTAGGGTTGCCTGTTTCCTAGTGCAAACCCTCACCCTAATGCGAAAATATTAGCTGAGTGACAGACCCCCATGAGGGACCTTGGTATTGATACCATGACTCACAGACTCCGTCATCAAAAATGTCACTCTGCCTTGCATTCCAAACTACTAGGAAATAAGAAAGGAATTGAAATTATACTCTGGAAGTTCCTAAGCATAATATCAGTTGTCTTCCATGACTTCTTCATAACCTCAGAGATTATGCAACAGTATTTCTGTTGCACTGAAGGACAAAATAGTGCACAGCTTTTTTATACAGACACTGAAGAAAGCTTTTTATATTGACTGTAGAATACCTGTGACTTGCACTGCATGGTAGCGGCTTCCTTTAGAAATCTGGTACTCCGTCACCCTGTACTTTGTATTTTGTCAGTAATAAACATGGTTACCATAAGCTTTATGCAGTAGAATATAGCTGCATGAAATTTTAGCAAAACTTTTGACAAGTTCTTTTAATAATATAAAAAGCATGATAGTACACTTTTTTGAGGGGTAACACTACTATTGCCTATTCAGAGGTGTCACTCAAATGTCTGCTGAGATTATACCCAGTGGCTAATGAAGATAGCTTAGCAATAAGCATATATTTAATTCCACTCTTATAGATCAAATCTGATAAAAGATAGACAGTTTTCTGACAAGATACCACGCAGGAAGGGAAGGTGTGGAGCAAAGAGATCAGACAGTGTGTCTGTCTGTTGGGGGGGGGGGGGGGGGTGTCTGGTCATGTGACTAGCAATGCTGTGTCCTGTAAAAAAATAATATAAATATATATAGATATAGATATTTAGAGCTCCTTTTTCTTGTTATAATTTACTATGTGGCTACTTAATGTCTAAATATCAGACTGTACTTGTGTGCTCCCAGCATTTATTTATTATTTTATTTGATTTTACATTTGTTGACTGGGAAAGTCCGACTGGACACATGTCCTTTTTCACCTGAGACCCGGGGAGAAAAGCTCCGGTGCAATAGAATACAAGAAGAATAAAACAAAATGTATACAAATACGTTACAAAACATTATAATACAAGTCAAGAAATATTAGATAGCAATAGTCTATACTATTACTTAAATGTAGTATGTACAAGTCATTAAGGCAAGCAGCAATAATGTAAAATTGTTCAAGCTGATGTTTTATCAATAGAAGGTGATTAGAGTGAGGTAGATAAGAATTGAAGCTGGTTGTGGTGAAAGAATAGCTTAGTTATCACCCGGGAGTCATGCAAGGACAAATCCATTTGCTATGGAGATAATTTTTCAGGGCAGGTTTAAATATAGTTAGGGATGAAAGAACGGTGAAGATGGCTTAGCCTTGACTTTTGGGGAAAGGTCTGGCTTTAAGCTTTAAAATGACTAGCAAACCAATTCCATGTGCCCATTTAACAAAGATAATTAAGTGCCTGCATTCATACTGTGTAGTAAAAAACTAACATTTACAGAAAGCTGGAGTACTGAAAGCCAGCTGAGTTAATTAGTAATTTCATGGCAACATCTATATTTTTGGAAAGCTTGAATACTGCCTGCAGGCTGAGATATTTAACAGCTTGAGAAGGAATTTCACAGTTCAGTGAAATAAAAATGCTAGATCGCTGCCTGGTGTTTATTTTTTCATGCTGTTTTTCCACATTCCTTATAACATCCACATAATGGAATTGCAATTGCATTATAAGGTACTGCCACAAGATGGCAGTATGTGCCCCCCTTATACTAAATGTGTGCCTCACCTTTGCATTTGTGGGGACTTTGCCATGCTTTCCTATACAGGCCAGATTTTCAGTTTGTGCAGCCGTTAGCTGTTTTATGTCACCTCTATTAATGACCAGGCTGATGGATTATTCACACACATATATATATATATATATATATATATATATATATATATAGGAACCTTTTCATTTTGGCAAAAGTAAAAGAAAATAACATTGTTACAGTGTAGTTACTTTTACATTATTTTGTGTGTGAGCTGCATAACAGGTGAGATGTCACTAAGCTCAAATAACGCTCTTTAACAAATCTGCGTCTCTCAACAGGAGGATTTTGTACACATTAGTTTTGGTGTGGAAGTGCGTAACAAAGGATATGAGTGGCTGCCCTAAGTCAGTTTAATGCAAAACATACATTTTCTAGTAACTGGTGACCTGAATGCATATGATAGTAGTTAAAATGAGATAAATGAAGGTTTTAGAATCCGCAGGAGTATGAGAGAGAGAAGGTACAAGTGAGAACGGAAAGTCAACTGGACCTTGCAAGATGTACATTGATGCTGCTGAGGTAAGTACCAAATACTGTAAAAAGAAGAGGCCATTTGCCCTAATGGTTAAGGTCTTGCCTTCCATGTACAAGTTACAAGGTTCAGTCCTGACCTCTGGCCATTGCCTGTATGGAGTTTGCATGTTCTCTTTGTGTCTCTTTAGGGTTCATCCTTCCTTTTAAAAATATGCTGAGTGTTTCCACCTCAGTCATCCATGAATGGAGGTGTCGGCAGCAGCACGGACTCTACAACTCTTTCCCCCTATGGGCACCATCTAAAGACCAACAACTTTGAGCATTGTGTGTGTGTGTGCAGTATCCTCAAGATAGGATAACTTTGATAACAGACTGAGGGCCATGCCAGGGCTTGGTACTTAACCGTGTAAAAATTAAAATAAGTGATTTGGTAGTGTTGACTAATGTTGCCAGAAATGGGCCCGGCAAACTCCAACATAGGACAGGGACCCATGCTAATGGTGGAAAGGGGTGCATGTCCCCCTATTGCCCAGTCTGCTCATTATAAAGCCCAGCAGTTCTGGGTCAGTAAGCTTCTGGCTGGCCAGTGTCCAGTTGCCCAGCTTGGATCGTCTGGAATAGCTCTCGAGTAAAAGCTGCACAAAAAAGCAGTCAGTCTGCCGAACATAAACTAAGGATCGCACCACTAAATGTATGTTCACGAACAGGATGCAGATGGGAAGTGGATGACATGATGGTATGGAGTAGGCTGGACATCCTCTGTGTCCAGGAAGCCAGTTTGGTGGGCAGTGCACCAAAGCCACATGGCTTCGGATCCAGATTTTGCTACTTGGGGCAAGGACAGACTAGAAATGGTGTGGGAGAAGCTGCAGAAGATATTGATGGATCTCATCAGAATTAGTGATAGTCTCATGGCAATTAGAATCTAGTGTAATGACAGGGGTAGCTTTCATAATCTCAACCTTCATACAACAGAGTTGCGATGATAAGAGTGCATTCAGACAGCAGTTGTAAGACCTACTAAATAAAGCAGGACAACATGAATTGGTGTTGATAATGGGTGACATGAATGCACATATTGGGACAGAGAACAGGATGTAAGGAATGCCTGGGTTGACATGGCAATAGGAGCAAATGGCTTGAGTGTGGCTAACGTGTGGTTCAGCAAAAGACAGCCACAAGATCACATACAACAGTGGTCAACATGCGACTCAGGTAGGCTCCCTCCTAGTAAGAAAAGGGCACTGGGGTAGAATTGGTGATTGCAAAGTCATCCCCAGTGAAACGGTCAGCCGACAGCATAAATCACTGGTTGCCACAATCAGCTGTAAGCAGAGGGCGTAAGCAGAGGGCAGAGAAGGCTCTAAAAAAAAAAAAAAAAAAAAAAAAAAGCAGGCACAGGAATCCGTCTAGTTCCAACCTCATGTTAAAACGGAAAAACTAGTAGTCTTAAAACTTTGTTAATGAGTGCTGTCACAATAATTTCCAAAAATCATAGGATTTAGTTTGATTTAATTAGCAGTGTGAGGCTGGGTACTTGCTGTTCTTAAATGTACTTTTACAGCCCTGTTTATATTGTTTGCCTGGAGTAGGCTGGTTTAAAATTAAACAATACGTATATTTTCCATTCCTACTTCTAAGTGTATAAAAGCTGATATTTTTAACATTGTAAAGTATTTCTGATTTTTTATTTATTTATTTTTTATTTATTTTGTTACTGAGGATCACTTGTCTGTGATGAATAAAGGCTTGTTGCTTTGGAACACTACCTGCGTTTCATGAGTTTTAGAAATTGTGACTGAGCTCATCAACAAAGTTTTGAAGGGACAGTCCCAGGGATATTTTGTTTTGATTCAGCCTTTGTTTACATTTCAGGTTTATCTTTCTTAGCATGCTCACCTTTGGTTGAGGGGGGTGGGGGAGGAGTGCCTGAAGGAAGTTTCAAAGGCGTTAGCCAAATTCCATCTCAAATTGCAGTTGTACTTACAACAGCCTTCCCTGTGAGCCATTCATTACTTTAATCTGTGGATTTTACGCATTAAGAAAAGTAGCATTTCAGGCATTTTATGACCTGACTGCTGCTGCTGCTGCTGCTACTCTAGAAAGCATATCAGTAATGCAAGGCTTTTAAAACAGTAAACAAGAGGTTTTTGTTTCTTTCATTTCATAGGCTATCTACAACAATGTTGTGACATGGCTACTACCTATAGAAAGCATCCAAGTCAGGCAAACAGTAGTTGAAAACATATTTCTCTTTCCTTCATGTTTTACTGTATTCTGAGTTTTGAATGCTACCCTGGTTTAGTGAGTTTCTGACTTGCTAGTAATTCCATAGAAAGCGTGTGGCAGAAGGTTGGAGCATTAGTAGACACACTCTTCTGTTCCTTTTTCAGTTTCTAGTTTGGTATGTGCTGATTTCCGAATACTACTAGACAAATGCACTATTTTTATGAGCAGGCTGCTTGGACAGCTGTAGACGCATGAGTGATGCAAAACTTAAATTAGTATACACTGATGTCCCTTTTCCTTGGCACAGCTTTCTTTATTTTAAATATGATCCAGGAGCTGTGGGCATAGTTCCCCAATCCAATGCAAGTCAGAGAGGAACACAAATCCAAAGATTAGTTTATCCTGGGAGCTGAAACAAGACTGGAACTGTGGATTTACAGGAATATTTAAAAGTAAAATGACACTATGGGTGGGAATGAAAGTGACTTGTCAAAGTGGGTGTGACTTCTGTCAGCCTAACTCGGACCCTAATTTAAACAGTGGGCTTTAAGTCCCTTGTCCCTTTAAGACTACTAGTTTTTCTGTTTTTTTTTTTTATTTTTTCTTCAATACTCATGTTGATGAGCTTGGAACTAGACAGATTCCTGTGCTTGTTCATTTTTTGTGTGTTTGTGATCTTTGGTTTTGGGTGCAAGGATTTGCTCTGGCATTAGGAATCCACTTCACTGGCTCTTCTTAGCATGGAGACCTAATGACTGTACCAATATGTTATGGCGTAGGGTCAGTACCCCAACAGTACTACAACTGACAAACCCACAAGGTAGTAATGTGAAAATGAACTCTGATAATTTTGCAAAGCTAGAAAAGCAGCTTAAACTGCTACCAGGTCTGTTCTGTGAGCAAGTATATTTGGAACAAAGTAGAGATAAAAGATTACCAAGGGAGCTGAGACTTAATAAAAAGTTAATGTGGAACAGTGTGTGTGAACAACTAGCCCATGAATGGACTGATATTCTTGAGGAAGCTAGTTTCAAACTAATAGACTTCTTTATCAAACACAAAAACAGGACACTACAAAGGAACTGAGACTCTTGAGACTGCATGTAAGCAGGAAGCAGATCACAAACAAATTCCAGAATGTGGCGGAGAAGGTTCTCAATTATCAGAACTCCATCCAAGAGAGAATAATTCAGGAAATGAACAGAGATCAAAGGGACAAAGATGATCCAGAATGTCTCACGAAGCATAGATCCAGAAGGGGAGGTGAAAAAGGACATCCGAACTACAGGAGATGTTTTAACAGGAGAGCCAGCAACAGGGTAACAGACACCTACAGTTATCACCAATAATACCAGTAACGGTAATTATGATGCTAGTAATACCAACAATAACTACATTGACAACAACAATCTGAATGTTCAGCCTGATAATGCTCGTTGTAGGAATGAACAGGTTTTTCACAACTTGAACACACCCACAGGACTAGACAGATAAATGAGGGACAGACAAATGGAGGACCGACCAATGGAATCCAGTATCCCTGAGATCCCACAGATGGACATGAGAGAACACCAGAATCTAGGGTTGCCACCTTTTCAAATGGCCAAAGTGGGACATTTTTGGTACAAACATCAGATTTTACAGGCCGACACATACCCACGATCAATACAAAGATTAGAACTTTTTTTTTGCCTGAATAAAAGCTTATTCTTGTAGCATTTTTGTTGCTTATTCTGTTTCTTATAACATTTAGGTATTTTAGATACAGAATAACTGTTTTATGCAACTATTACATAAAATATAGGAAATAATTTTGTCCTAAAATCTCAGGACATTTGCCATTTTTACAATTTTTTGTCAGGACACAACTGCCCAAAGAGGGACTGTCCCTCGCAAAGTGGGACAGGTGGTAACCCTACCAGAATCCTACCCAGCCACAGTACAACCTCCAGGGCTCATATCACCAGAGTGCAGTACACATGAACAGAAATTATCATCACAACAATTACAACTACAACCAGAGATATAGCCCACTGAGATTCCAGAGAGAAGAAGCGAGCTACCATCTGAACCAATGGAAGGAGTACCAGAGCAACTGGAGGAGGAAGCAGTGGACACGGGTGAGAGAGTTGAGGTACCTGGGGAACAACAACTTCTACCCATCAGGGCCACAAGCCTGCAGACAGAATAAGCCCCCAGGGTCTGGAATCATTCAAAGAAACCACTGACCGCACCTGAAGAAAAAGTGCTTAACAGAGGACTTGCATTCATACCTCAGGGAAGGAGTAATGAGATATAGACCATCACTGATTTAAAAATGTATGTGAGGAAATTGAATTTGAAACTTTTCTTTCACGAGAAAAACAACATGGATGAAGATAAATTCATCAAAGAAAAAGTTAAAACACCCAGTAGTTTTTGCCCCCCACTGCATCCTACACTTGCAGTCTTTGAGACAAAATGTGAGCTTGACAAAAGAAAGGCTCTCAAAAAACATCAAAAACATAAGCTTTGTAACATTTCAAAGGATCAGATATTAGTACTTAAGAATTTGAACAATTATAGCACTTGACGTGTTATGACTGCTGACAAGGGTTGGGAGCATACTAGTTACAGATACTGACAGTTATATAATGAAAATGGAGAACATACTTAACACACCTGAGTTTTATTCTAAACATTCCTTTGAGGATGTTAAAACTGCATATGTAGAATGGAAAAATAAGCTAACCATGATGTTTAATGAAGAACTTGCTAATGAAACGGAGTATTTAAACGCTCCTTACTCCAGGTTACCTTGTTTGTTGAGACTCCCAAAACCCATAAAAATAGGGAAGATCCACCTTAGGGAACCTGTTATTGCACATGGAGGTTCCCTATCAGGGGCCACTGCCTTACAGCCTCTCGCTGAAAAGAACTCATCTTTTATTTTAGATTCACTTGATTTTTAAGTAAGATAAAAGAAGTGTATGTGAATGAATAATGCATATTGTTAACTATTGACGTTGAAGCCCTATACACTGTGTTACCACACATACTGTCCTGAAGCAGCTACAGAGGCTTTTAGCAGGAAATAACAATGCTAAACAAGGGCAAAGTGAATGCTTGGGGAAGCTAATAGACTTGGTGTTGAGTTACAATTTTTTCAGTTTCAATGGCCAGGCTTACAAGCAATTGAGGGGGATAGCCATGGATGCAGCTGTGGCTCCTAGCCTGGCCAATGTAGCCGTAGGCAAGTGGGAGGAGGAATTTGTGCTGCAAAGTGCATACCAGAGATTTATTACCAGCTACTTTTGCTTTATTGATGATATATTTATTGTCTGGCAAGGTGAGAAATCTAAACTCACTGATTTTATCCACTACATCAGTAACTCCACCTTCTTCCTGAAATTTACCACTTCCATTAGCTCAGAATCAGTGGAGTTCTTTGCTATGACTGTCAGTATTCATAAAGGCAGTCAAAGTTTAATTAGTAACTTGTACAGGAAACCAACAAAAGTGAACTACTTACTTCACAGAGGTGGTATGCTTGCTGTAAAAACTAAGCACAATGTAATCAAATCACAGGGCTATAGATTAGCATGCATTACAACAGATTTGGTCCCTTTATTCGAAAATATGAATGATCTTGAAACTGATTTCTTAACCAGAAGGTATGAATCAAACATGTTATGTATGATCCTGGATCCCATAAGAGATTCTAAAACTAATAATGATCCTGTATTTCTTCATACTGTGAGTTCTGCTTTTGTCTGTAAGTGGTTAATCTGTGCTTTTCTGTGAGTTTTACTGTGTTCTTAACCCTTAAATTGAGTAGCATCTTCTGGATACAGGTTTGCTGCATCCAAAGCTGTTAGTTTTGGCCTTCTGTGTTTCTGGCAGCCATCTAGTGTTGGTAGGGCCTATCTTCTGTGCTAGTGAGAGTAGCAGGGCTGCTGCCTTGACATTGTCTGGCACAAGCTGATTGGTAAAGCAGAGGCTAGCAGGATTGGCTAGATTTCTGTGTTACTAGAATCTTCTAATGTTCTTCATCTCACATTGCTGCAGTCCTTACTTATGGGTAGTCCGCTGTCCTCGGTCGGCCCGAATACCAAAGTATTAGGCTGACGTCGGTCATGGGCGCCTAGATCTGACATCAGAGCGTCAGGGTATAAAGGCGCATGATCGACATCATATCCTCAGTCTTTTTTGCCGCATGGTCCGATGCAGAAGCAGCGTTGCAAGTGCCGTTCGGCGTTCTGAAATTTTTCGTTTTCGGTGTTTCAGACCGATACCAAGTTGGGCTAAGTACCCCGTTGGGGAATATTTTTGTTTTTTCTTGCCTCACTTACCGGATGTCAGAAAAAGTGAATAATTGTATTTCTTGTGGGAAACAGATACCGCATAGGGATTACCACTCGCTTTGTATTCCTTGTTTGGGACCGGAGCACGACGTAGTCGGGTGTCGGTTTTGTGCTAGGTTTAATAAGCGCACTATAAAACGGAGGTTAGATTGCGCTAGGTTAGTCTTTGGCAAGAGGTGTAATTATAATATGCCGTCGGATGTTCCGACGCCTGCTTCTACTAAGAAGCGCAAAGACAAATCTTTAAAGCCTAGGCAGGATGATTCGTCCGTTTCGGACGCTGGACCTTTAGAAGCTACAGCTGAACAGGTGGATCCGGCTGAAGTTTCTGTTGAGTCCCAGGGGGAAACTTTGATTTTACAAGATGTGGCCTCTCAGGAGGCAGGTCAGGCTGAAGGGGCCTCTCAGGTTACTATTCTCCCTTCTATGCCTAAGGTGGTTAGGCCTTCTGCTACTGTTTCTAAGGCTCCTTCTAAGGGCAGGTCTGTTTTGCCTTCCTCTGGTGTCAGTTCTGGTTCTTCAGGGTCTGTGCCTAAAAAGCACATGCTTAAAATGGCAGAGGATTTGATTACTTTAATTAGAGGTTCTATGCCCCCTCCTGATAAGAGGCCCAGGATGGAGCCAGAGTTGGAAAGTTTGGAGCAGGCCTCAGATGATTCAGAGTCTTCTGCTGAAGACATTCAAGATTTCCCTCCTTATTCTGATTCTGATGCAGGGGATTCCACTCCTTCTGCTTCTCCTCTAGAGGATTTTTCATTTTCAGAAACTCTGCATTCCATGAGGGAGCATTTTAAGTGGGAGGAACAGGATTACTCTGATTCACGGAAGAGGCTTAGGGAGTTCTTGTTTTTACCACAGACCGGACAGGTATTACAGGGTGCCTGAGGCTCATAAATATCTGTATAAGAGTCCTAGGGCGGACCCAGGAACTATTAGTCAGGGGCCTAAGGGTGTTAGAGCCTCTGTTGTTAAGAATCCGGTTCCTCTGGATAAGGAAGCTAGAGCTTTGGATAGATGGGGTAAGAAGGTGTATACCTCTTCTACTTTAGCAATGAGAGCTTTGAACTGCCAGTTTCATATGTTGAAGTATCAGAATTTCCTCCTTTCTCAGCTAAGGTCTAAGTGGATGCTTTGGCAGAGGGCATAGAGTGTAAAGAATTGCAGGATTTAATGCATGTTTCTGAACAGGTGGGTAAGCACTCTTTGCAATGTGGTTTTGATGCTTTACAGGCTTCTTCTAGGGTGGCTGTCACTAGTTCAGTTATTCGTAGGCACGCCTGGCTTAAGGATCAGAATTTGTCTGAGCATGTTAAGTCTGGAATTCTGGATGCCCCTTTACAGTCTGAAGTTTTGTTTGGTCCTCCTGTGGAGTCAGTCTTAAAGAAATTGGAAGACAAGGCTAAGTCTATGCAGACTGTTAAAGATTTTTTTGCAGGTACAACCTCCAAAGTTTAGTAGAAATTGGCCTACTAAGGGGTGGACGTACCCTACTTCTGATTCTCAGTCTAGGGGTAGATCTAGGCTTGGTAGGGGCAGAGCTCAGAGTACCTTCAGGCCGAGACAATGGAGTTCGCCTGCTCAATCTGCTGGTGAGGGCAGGGGCCAGTCTTTTCGTAAACAGGCCCAATGACCTGCATTTTCAGCTGCCAGATTCTTCTTGCCAGGCAGCTCCTTTGGGAGGAAAGTTGGCTCTTTTCAAGCAAAATTGGCATTTAGTCACCCAGGACAAATGGGTATTGGACATTATAAACCGAGGTTACAAGTTCTATTTCCACACCATGCCTCCTTTCAAAGGCATGCCAGACGTCCCTCCTCTGCAAAGGATAGAGGCTCACAGACAAATTTCTTTACTTCTTCAAATAGGAGCTATACAGCCAGTTCCTCTGTCAGAAGTGGGCCTAGGATTTTATTCTCGCCTGTTTCTAGTTCCAAAGAAAGGGAACACGTGGAGACCAATTTTGGATTTATCTATCCTCAACACTTACCTGGACATTCCAAAGTTCAAGATGCTGACTTTACAACAACTTTTATCTCTGTTGGGAAAAGATCACTGGATGGTTACTCTGGATCTCAAAGAGGCTTACCTTCATGTTCCTATCAGGCCCAGTGGCAGGAGGTACCTGCGTTTTCGGGCTGGAAATTTACATTATCAGTTCTCTGCATTGCACTTTGGCTTATCTACTGCGCCCAGAGTGTTCACAAAGGTTCTGGCTCCAGTGATAGCATTTTTCAGACTAAGAGGAATACAGATTTATCCTTATTTGGACGACTGCCTGATTATTGCACAAGAAAAGGACGAACTCCTTCATCATCTACAGTATGTGATGGCAGTGTTAAGATGCCTAGGGTATTCTGTGAATGAAACAAAGTCCAGTCTAGTACCCTCTCAGGACATGTGCTTTCTGGGTGTGAGACTGAATACAGCTTCCCAGATGGCGTTTTTGACCCCGGACAAACAAAGAAGCCTTTCTCTTTATTTCCAGCAAATGTCTCTACGGTCCAGGCTGACTGCAAGGACAGTCCTTCAAGCCTTGGGGTTCATGGCATCTTGTATTCTGGTGCTTCCCAATGCCAAATTGCATATGAGGAAGCTTCAATGGTATCTCACAAATGTGTGGACACAGCACTGCCAAGATCTAGACACTGTCATTCAGATAATACCTTGCATTCAGAAGGAGCTTTTGTGGTGGGCTCAGGAATGTCACCTAAACAAGGGACTCTCTGTGACCCGGCCAGAGGCGAGTCAGATTCTAACGACAGATGCCTCGGACAAGGCTTGGGGAGCACACCTCAATGGAAAATGGGTGCAAAACACGTGGCCTGTCAAACTCCAACATTTGCATATCAACTTGAAGGAAATGTTAGCAGTCCAGTTTGCATTGATGGCTTTCAAAGATTTACTTCACCCAGGGCAGGTGTTGATTCAAACAGACAACACTACTGTCATGTGGTACATCAACAAGCAGGGGAACCCATTCTTACCCTCTTTGCAGGCAAGCGATGATTCTGTGGGAAACTGCTCTCAATCTACACCTCAATCTTCAGGCAAGGTTTCTACCAGGAGCACAGAACTCCTTAGCAGATGTATTGAGCAGACAAATAGTGGATCCTCACGAGTGGAAATTGGATCCTCATGTATTTCAACAGTTGACAGTGTTATGGGGAACTCCAGACATAGATCTGTTCGCTTCTCCACTAAATTACCAGTTGCCAAAGTTTTGCACAAAAATGTTTCATCACTCAGCTTGGAAGGTGGACGCTCTATCATTCAGTTGGAACAATCTGCATGTATATGCCTTTCCACTTCTGCCTCTTCTTCCCAAGGTACTTTTGAAGGCCAGACAAGACAAGCCAACCATGATTTTGATAGCACCGGATTGGCCTCGACAACACTGGTACCACTACTGAGGAGTTTAGTATGAGAACCTCCATGGCCTCTGCCTTTGATTCCGCACCTTTTGTCACAAGAGGACAGTCACTTCCTCAATGTCAAGATTCAGTCTCTGCACCTAACAGCCTGGCATATTCTGTTTTAGACTCTGGAAGGTCTCAGCTTCCACAACAAGTTTTGAATGTTATTTTGGAGGCCAGGAGGCCTAGTACCAGGAAAGTTTACGTGGATAAATGGAGGAGGTTTTTTTATTTGGAGCAAAGGAAAGGACCTTGATGTCTCCAAACTGATTTAAATGTTGCTCTTCAGTATCTTACTGAGCTATTGGACAAGGGTTTGTCTTTCTCCTCAATAAAGGTTCATGCTGCAGCCATTTCTGCTCACTATGATTGTGACCCTCCTTTATTCTCTCATCCTTGGTTTAAGCGATTTCTTAGAGGGGCAAAGAATATAAGACCCCCACGTAGAGCTCCTACTCCTGCTTGGGATCTCAATTTTGTGTTGGAAAAACTTACTCTACAACCTTTTGAGCCTGCAGCTACTGCCGAGTTAAAGTATTTGTCATGAAAAACTGCTTTTTTGTTGGCCATTACCTCTGCAAGAAGGGTTTCTGAATTACAGGCCCTCATGGCAGTGGAGCCTTTCCTGATTTTTCATAAGGATAGGGTATCTTTACGTACTGATCCTTCCTTTATGCCTAAAGTGGTTTCTAGTGTGGCCTTAAATCAAACTATTCATTTGCCTACTTTTTATGCAAACCCCCAAAATAAAGGGGAGAAATTTTTGCATTGTTTGGAAATTCACAGGCAGTTGCGTTTTTATTTGAGCAGAACCAAGGAGTTCAGACCGTCTCAGCAATTGTTTGTTTCTTTTGCTTTGGGTTCACAGGGTAAACCTGTTTCAAAACAAACTATTTCTAAATGGATTGGGTTTTGTATTTCTTTCTGTTATTCCCATCATGGTAAGGAGATTCCTGCTGGAATCAGGCCTCATTCCACTAGGGCTACTACTACTTCTACGGCCTTTCTAAGGGGGGTAGCTACAAAAGACATTTTGGAGGCAGCTTCTTGGAGTTCAGTGCATACCTTTTCTAAACATTACCACCTTCCTCTTTATTCTAAGTCTAGGGCTGGATTTGCCACTGCAATTTTACAGGGCATTTTAGCGGCCCCTAATGCTTTATGATTTTTACCATCCTCCCTTTCCCGTTGCTTTGGGATTCTACCCATAAGTAAGGACTGCAGCAATGTGAGATGAAGAACATAGTACAGTTTTGTACCTACCATAAATGTAGATGTTCAAGATCCACATTGCTGCAGTCAATTACCCTCCCTCCTTCCCCACTGTAGTTTGACTTGGTGCTATGCTTTAGGTGATGGTTGTTGTTGGGCATGTTTTGGGAGGTATTCTGTTTTTGGCTGTGGCCTTTCTGGTTTGGCCTTCTGACATCTGGGGCAAGAAAAGACTGAGGATATGACGTCGATCATGCGCCTTTATACCCTGACGCTCTGATGTCAGATCTAGGCGCCCATGACCGACGTCAGCCTAATACTTTGGTATTCGGGCCGACCGAGGACAGCGGACTACCCATAAGTAAGGACTGCAGCAATGTGGATCTTCGAACATCTACATTTATGGTAGGTACAAAACTGTACTTTTTTTTGTGGTATTTAAACCCCACATTTGAGCTGGTTTGGGCTTGTTTAAATCAGGCTCTGCTGAGGTGCATCATGTCTGGGACATTTTCTACAAAATTCCTGAGGACCCAAGACCAATCTAAGAGCTTTTTCATTTATTTGTACGTATGTCATTGCATTTGCACTTACCTATCATTTCTATCTGTGCGTTATTGCTAATGTATCACATTTTTAATTTATCACACTGTTTTAAAGCAATTTATTGATTAACTGCATTTCATTACTGTTTAATTGTATTTTTTCATACCGTGAGTTCTGTTCTTGTCTGTAAGTGGTTAATCTGTGCTTTTCCGTGTGTTTTACTGTGTTCTTATCCCTAAATTGAGTAGCATAGTCTGACTACAAAGTTTGCTGCATCCAGAGCGGTTTGTTTTTGCCTTCTGTGTTTCTGGCAGCCATCTTGGCACAAGGTGATTGGTAAAGAGAGCAGGGGCTAGCAGGATTAGCTAGAATTCCATGTTACTAGCATCTTCTATATTTTGTTGTATTTAAACCTCGCATTTGAGCTTGTTTGCAAGTCGTGCACCACAGCTGCACTGTTTTTAACCCATCGCAAGGTTTTCCAGCTAAAAATGTTCTCTTAGTAGCACGTGGGTGATCACCTAGTAGTTAGCATGTGGGTGATCACCTAGTAGTTAGTACTCATCTTAGACCTTCCACCCTTTACCCCTTTAGCTCTCTCCCTTTGATTCTGACAAATATGGGTGGACAATTTCCTACGGTTTCTCCTGCCAGTCTGGTTGATATGGCCATCCTGAGATAGTGTAGCAACTGCCTCATGTACATGGACAACCCTGTACTGCTACCACCTAGAAACACAATTTGTGAGACATGCAGTTACATTAAGAACCTAGGGTCTATGCCCTCTCACTCACAAGCCAGTATATCTGGCACTGAGAAGGTTGTCAACACAAACACCAGACCTCAAACACCACCCACACCTGCAAAACATGCACCCACATATGCAGCGGTCCTCAATAAAAATATACGCAAACAAAAGAGACCAAGGGAAAAATACATGCGAACTCCATAGCCCACCGCACCAGACGCCATTGTGAGATGCGCAGATGTGCCCCTCACCAGTCTGGATAAGGAGAAAGTCACGGTTAGTTGCTTGTCAGCTGTCAGAATCCACCATATCACACATGCACTCAGGTCTGTCAACAGCAAGTACTGCTATGACTCTGACATAGTCCATGTTGGCATGAATGACTTGAAACATACCTTCCTAGACTATATGAAGAGAGACATGATTGAGCTTGCTGAGTGTGCCCCCAGGCAGGTATGTCCCTAGCCTTAAGTATCATTCTACTGTCACCCAGAATGATGCCTCAATACAAACAGAAAATGATTGACTTTAACAATTGGCTTACTTTTTGGTGTAATTTCAAGAGGATCCAGTACCTGACAGACTGGGAAGACATGATTGGCAGACCAAGAAGCTTTGCCAGAGATGGCCTGCATATGTTTCCCTTGGGCTTCAGTCATCTGGCAAAGGCTCTTTCCCCCCATAGTGCCTTTTTTAGGCAATGCCATGAGGTCTAAACTACCAACATGAAAATTTCATCAAAACGCAAATTAAAGGTCATGCTGTTAAATGCCAGGAGTCTAAACATGAAACTGCACTCATTGCAAGCATTCTTAACCCTGGAAGATGCTGACATTTGTGCAGTCACAGAAACCTAGTGCAAAGCTGCAGAGAGCACCCCAGCTATACTAGGTTACTCATCCAATTATACATTCACACCCCAAACCATGGGCAGCAAAACAAAAGGAGGTGGAATTTCAATATATATTAAAGACATACACACCTCCAGGCTGGTCAAACAGTATGACACACAGGAGATACTCCGGGTACAGTTAACTATTGACAAGACTCCGTTTCAAATCATAGCTAGCTGCAGGCCCCCGACTTTAACTCAAGATACCTACTCCACCTATCTGGACCTCTGACTCTGTCCAGCCCTTTACCCTGATCCTGGGTGATTTAACTATCCAGCCATAGATTGGAAGAACTACTCATGCCAAAACACAAATGCCCAGAGATTCTTTGATTTTTGTCAATGTTAAATTCCTTGGACCAGCTGGTTGACACCCTCACAAGAAGTGATTATATCCTGGACTTGGTATTAACCAGCATGAGTAACCACTGCAGCATCCATACAGTGTCATCCTCCCTGGTAAGATCCAACCACAAAGCGGTCACTTTCAAAGTCACCATCTCCTCTGACCCCCTCCTTGCTAGGGTCAAACATAAAAACTTCTCCAAAGCTGATTACAACTTCCTGAGGGAAGGTATAAACAGTATAACATCCACCTCCCCCTCCACAGGAACTGTCAGAAATGCCCAAACCTACACTAAAGTACTATATGAGCATTTATATAGCTACATGGAATCAAGAATACCTTGCAGGACAAAATCATCCTCCTCAAGGAAGAGTAAAGCTGTCTGATGGACATCTGCAATAAATAAACTCTATAATAAAAGGAAAAAATTGCCGTCCATGACCAAGAAGGAGTAGGTGCCTAATTGGAAGCGATCTCTCCTTAGCCTGAATAAGCAAATAAGAGCACTAGCGAAATCCTCAGAAGCAAGCTTTGAGTCCAAACTGGCCACATCTACTAAAGACTGTAATAAGGACTTCTTCACATATGTCTGCAATCTCAAAGGAAGCACCCAGATCTGCTCAGAACTGGTGGTCAAGGATACCACATACACAAATGCCGTAGATATAGCCAATCTGCTGGCAGAGAGGTTCAGCGAAAACTTCGCCCCTCTGCCCCCCCATCATTAAATCATGACATCCCCAGCACCTGCCCCCCCCCCATTATCTCTAGTGATCAAATCATTTACTTGCCCTCTCAAAGGTAAAAAATACAGCCTCCATGGGACCCGTTACCATTCCAGGCTGCACCATACATGAACTCTGGCAGGAACTTGCAGCACCATTAGGCACCCTATTCAGTGAAAGCCTAGTGGAGGACAGCCACTGTCATCCCTTTGCACAAAGGTGGAGCATCCTCCGATCTGAGAAATTATAGTCCGATCATCCTAACTAGCCTGATCTGCAAGGCCATGGAATGGATTATCATGGACTTCATTAACAAGGACATTGGCAACCTCTAAACATTCGATCCCACACAGTTTGGTTTCATCAAATGGAGGTCATGCCTGCTAAACTTGGTTGACTTTGAGACACTCACCAAAGCCAAGGATGAGGTGAAGACCATGCACACAGCCTACCTTGACCTGACCAAAGCCTTCAATAGTATTCCCTGCTCTGGTGTAATAAATAAACTCTCTCAACTAGGCATCATTTCATACGTTACCAGATGGGTAGCAAACTGGCTCACTGATAGAAGCCACCTAGTCAGAATAGGGGATGCTACCTCAAGCCGGAGACCTGCTAACGAGTGGTTTCCCCCAGGGATTGGTCTTGGGGCCTCTGCTGTTTGGAATATACTTTTCTAAGGTTGTTGTTGTGTCTTCCAGCTTTTCCCAGTTAGGGGTCGCCACAGCGGAACTCCGGTCTGCTAATGATTGGCAGTAGATTTCTACGTGCAGAGTTGCCAGCTCTGATGCACAACCTTCAACGAAGGTACGCCCATTCATGCATATCTCCACACAGAAGACACTCTAGCTGAGAATCGTACAGTGAAGGCCAAAAAACAGCCGGTTATGGCTGACCAAGCTGGGCACTGTCGTTAATTCTCATTTGTTTGGGTGAGAGCCTCTTGGAGGATGTCCACATCACTAGGGGAATTGATGACAGCACCCAGCTTGCAGTCATCTGCAAACTTGGTCAGCCATAGCCCACTAGATTTGGCCTGCACCTCTGAGAAGTATATCCCAAACAGCATAGGTCCCAAGACCGATCCCTGAGGTACACCACTTGTTACATGTCTACTACCTGAGGTGGCTTCTCCTATTTTGACTAGGTGGGTTGTATCAGAGAGCCAGTTTGCTACACATCTGGTAACATAAGCGTTGATGCCTAGTTGAGAGAGTTTATCTATTATACCTGAGTGGGGAACAGTATTGAAGGCCCTGGCCAGATCAAGGCAGGTGGTGTGCATAGTCTTCCCCTCATCTATGGCCTTGGTGACTGTCTCAAAGAAGTCCACCAAATTTAACAGGCATGACCTCCCCTTGATAAAACCATACTGTATGGGATCAAGTGTCTGGAGTTTGTCAGTGTCCTTGTTAATGAGGTCCATGAGAGTCTTCTCCATGGCCTTGCAGATCAGACTAGTTAGGCTGATGGGTCTATAATTTCCTAGATCGGTGTACGCTCCACCTTTGTGCAAAGGGATGACAGCAGCTGTCTTCTACTTGGCTGGGATGAAGCGAGTACTCAGGCTTTGGTTGAATAAGGTGCCTAATGGTGCTGCAATTTCCTGCCCGTGTTCATATAGGATGCAGACTGGGATGTTATCTGGTCCCATGGAGGCTGTATTTTCTGCCTTTGAGAGGGCAGTGATGACTTGCTCCCTAGAGATAAGGGGAGGGGGGGGCAGGTACTGTGGATGTCCTGTTTTACTGATTGAGGGGGACAGGAGTGAAGTTTTCACTGAACCTGTATGCCAGCAGGTTGACTATATCTACAGGGTGTGTGTATGTGGTGTCCTTGACCACCAGTTCTGAGCAGATCTGGGTGCTTCCCTTGAGATTTCAGACATATGAAAAAAGCCTTATGATTGTCTTTAGTAGATGTGGCCAGATAAGTTTGCTTTGGAGGATTTCACTAATGCTTTTATTTGCTTGTTCAGGCTAAGGAGAGATGCTTCCAATTAGACACCTGCTCCTTCTTGGTACTGGACAGCATTTTTTCCTTTTGTTATAGAGTTCATTTACTGTAGATGTCTACCAGACAGGTTTACTCTACTCTTCTTTTAGGAGGATGATTTCATCCTGTCTGATATTCCCAATTCCATGCAGCTATATAAATGCTTATATAGTACTTTGGTGTAAGTTTGGACATATGTGCCAGTTTCTGTGGAGGGGGTTGTGAGGTTGTTTACAACCTTCTGAGGGAAGGTATAATCAGCTTTGGAGAAGTTTTTTTGTTTGACCCTTGCTGGGGGGGGGGGGGGGGAGTCAGGGGAGATAGTGCCTTTGAAAGGGACTGCTTTGTTGCTGGATCTTACCAGGGATGATGACACTGTAGGGATGATGCAGTGGTTACTCATGTTGGTTAATACCAAGTCTAAGATATTTTCACCTCTTGTGAGGGTTTCAAACAACTGCTCCATGGCATTTGCATTGATGAAATCAAGGAATCTCTGGGCATTTGTGTTTTGGCATGAGTATTTTTTCCATTCTATGGTTGGATAGTTAGTCGTGTTGAATCTTGATAGATTCGAAGAGGTCCAGATAGGTGGAGTGGGCATCTTGAGTCAGAGTTGGGGGCCTGTAGCTAACTAGCTATGATTTGAATAGGGGTCTTGTCAATTGTTAACTGCACCTGGAGTATTTCCTGTGCATCATACTGTATTGCAACTCCACTTCCTTTTGTTTTCTGTCCATGGCTTGGGGTCTGAATGAATGATAGGATGAGTAACCTGGTACAGTTGGGGTACTCTCTGCAGCTTTGAACCAGGTTTCTGTGACTGCACACATGACAGCTTCTTCCAGGGTTAAGAATGCTTGCAATGAGTGCAGTTTCATGTTTAGACTCCTTTTTGGTCTGTAAACATGAAAACTGTTATGACAGGTGTTTTTTCTCTCAACTGCAAAACACTTGACATTTTTTTATGAGTTGTTAATAACTTAGTTTTATGCACACTAATACATATAGATGGATGCTTATTAGATATTGTTACACAGATGTATATTTATAGTGTTCTAATTAGATGGTTTGTTTAGATAGCTGTGGGTGTCATATCTATTTAGTAAGCTCTTTTTATTTATTTACCTATGTATATGATTTTTGTTCTTGTCACAGACCCGATGAAGGCTTTTACTGCATTAGTTAGCCGAAAGCGATTTTAGTTAAAAGTCGATTTTTTATGAGTATGTTATGCTTTTCTTAATACCTTTATTTTGGAGTGTGGATTGTAAATGGGTAATGTTTTCCTTAACTAGGATTTAGTTTGATCCACTGAGTAGTATTGTGTGTGTGGGGTACTCACTGTTCTTAAATGCACTTTTACATTGGCTAGATCGTACCAAATTATATTGGAATGGATTCAAGAATTTAACAGTTAACTAAATATTGTTCATAAGTAGGTACTAGGTTATTGGCCCTAGGGCCTATACAAGCCTAGCCAAAAAGGTACCCTGGCTTTCGCCACCCAAGAAAATTATTTTCCTGTGCCCCTGTCAAGCAGAGCCACAGACGTGATACCTCGGGTGAATTTCCTTTTACCCATCCAGTCATTAAGATTTTGAGGAGCTTTGTTTGACATAGATAGGTAGTCTGTTCCAGAGTATGGGAAGTCTCTGGGACAGGAGTCTATCCCTCCAGTATGGTCTGTTTATTGTGGTGACAAGGTTTAGGTCCCTAGAGCGTGTAGCTTGGAGGGATTAGGATTTCGTTAAGTGGAGCATGTCCAACAACTCTGGGTTTGACAGCTTTGTATGTTAGGCAGTGATCACCTCTGAGTAGGCGACATGCGATGGAGTAAAGCTGGAGTTTTTTGAGACGGTCTGCGTAGGGCATCTGTTTGAGGCCAGTAATCCTCTTTGTGAGGTATTTCTGCAGCCTTTCCAGTTGTTGTAGATGTCTTGTGAGGTACATACCAAAAGGGGCGTTGTACTCTATAATGGGTCTAATGAGTGATGAGTAGAGGGGAACAATGACCTCTTTTTTTCTGGATGAGAAACCTTTTGTAATGTGTGCCACGTAGAAGGATTTCCTGACCCCTGTGGCAATGTTTATCAAAGGAGAAACTACTGTCCACCTGTGTCCCACGGTCTCTTATCACACTTTCGGTGTTAAGTAGACTACTGCCTATGTGGTAATTCACGGGTACAGAGTTTTTACCAAAGGGAATGACAGTGCACTTTTTGGCATTGAGCTTGAGGCCATGGCTTTGACACCAGGCATCTGTCTCTGTGAGGCCCTTTGGTAGGATGTCCTTAGTTTGCAGTCATCTGCAAACATAGTTAGCCAAAGACCTTCTGTGTTAGCCTGCACTTCAGAGAAAGTAGATACCAAGCAGGAGAGGACCCAAGACAGAACCCTGTGGTGCTCCACTTGTCACTGGTGTGAAGTCTGATTTGGAGTCTGCTACTTTCACAGTGTTGGTTCTGTCAGTAAGCCAGTTGGCAACCCATCTTGTGACATATGGATGTATACCCAGTTTAGTGAGTTGATCTATAATTCCAGAGTTGGGGGATGGTGTCTAACACCTTGGCGAGATCTAGATAGGCTGTGTGAACCACCTTGCCCTCATCTATGGTTTTGGTGACTGCATCATAGAAGTCTATCAGATTTAGGAGACATGATCTGACTTTTACAAACCCGAACTGTGTGGGGTCCAGAGTTTGGAGATCTCCAATATCTTTGAGTTCCATGATGATACATTCCATGGCCTTGCAGACCAGGCTCATCAGGCTAATGGGGCGGTAGTCCCTGGGGTCTGTCGTGGCTCCCCCTTTGTGGAGTGGGATAACCGTCGTGGTGTGCCATTCAATGGGCATAAAGCCTGAGGTGAGGCTATGGCTGAACATGGTACTTAGGTGGGGTGCCAGTTCATTCTGTAGTTCGTGTAGAAGGCAGCCTTGGATGGTGTCAGGTCCCATGGATGCTGTGTTCTTGGCTTTGGAGAGTGAGATTTTTACCTGTGCAGCCATAGTTACAGTAACTTTGCATTCTTCTGGTACAGAGATAGGCCCTTTTGGGGGTGAAAGGGGGGTAAAGTTAGCACTGAACCTATCTGCCAGGATGTTGGCAATATCCGTTGATTCTGTATATTTAGTGCCATTGTGCTGTAAATCAGAGCAGATCTGAGTGTTGCCATTGCGATTCTTGACATAGCTATAGAATGCTTTGTGGTTGTCTTTAGAATCAGTGGTGATTTCGTTTTCATAACTAGCTTTGGAAAGTTTTGAGGGATCTCAGCTTCTTACTGAAGCTGACCAGGGAGTTCCTCCAATCATGGGATTTTACTCTTTTTGCAACAGTTTCTTTCTTCTGTTGTAGAGTTTGTTTATGGCAGAAGACCACTAGATTGGCTTCCTTTTTTTGGAGGATAGCATCTTGGTTCTTTTAGGGAAAGCACGATCCATGCACTCGTGTAAGTGCTTATAAAGTGCATTTGTGTAGGATTCAGCAGTCGTACCTCTATTGCCCATCTGCATGGGTGTCATGAAGTTTGCCACTTCTGTCTTAAGTGTAAAGTTAGCTTTGGAGAAATTTTTTACAGTTATTTTCCTAATTGGGGGTGGGGGGTGGGAGTGGGATGTGGATGTCTAGGGTGATTAGCTTGTGGTCAGATCTGACCAACGAGGGATTGACCTCTGGTGTGGAACACTGGTCGCCCGTGTTGGTGATGACCAGGTCTAGGATATTGCTGCCCCTGGTGGGCGTGTGGATAAGTTGATCCAAGGCATTGGAATTGATGAATTCCAGAAAAACGTTGAACAAAAGTGTTGTTACACGAGTTGTTTTCCCAGTTAATGGTGGGGTAGTTGAAATCGCTCATTATTAGGGTGTTGGGTTGTACCCTAATATTTTCCAGTGTATCAAGAAAAGAGGAGTGGAAATCCTGGGGCATGGTGGGGGGTCTGTAGCAAGCTACAGTCTGGATTGCGGTCTTGCCTAGAGTTAGTTGAACTTGGATAATTTCGGATGCATTACGCTGAGCAACTAACTTGGAGGTGTTGATATCCTTATTGAATATGGACACACCTCCACCTTTAGTGTTTTGGTCCGGGTTAGGTGGCTGAAAGGTGTGATATGAATTATAGCCTGGTAATGAGGGGTGCTCTCTGGAGCTTTGAACCAGGTCTCTGTCACTGTACAGATGTCTGTTCTCCATTTTAAGGAGTGCCTCGAGTGAGTGCATTTTGAGGTTTAGACTTCTAGCATTGAATAGCAATACCCTCAGATTTTGCTTTCTTGTACCTGTTATGGTGGTAAATTTGTCATTTGAACCTTGCCTAAAAAGGCACTATAGGGGTGGCAAGAGCCTTTGCCAGTATCCGGAATCCCAAAGGTGACAGGTGCAGGCCATCTCTAGCAAAGCATTGTGGTCTGTCGATCATGTCATCCCAGGCAGACAGATACTGAATTCCCTTAGAATGACACCAGAAGCTTAGCCAGTTGTTGAAGTCAATCATTTTGTCCTTATATGGGGTGGTATTCTGGGTGATGGCAGGATGCTACTCGGGGCTAGCGTCATACCTGCCTGGGCTACAAGATCGGACAGCTCCTCCATGTCTCTTTTCATGTAGTCCAGGGACGTATGTCTCAGGTCATTCACACCAACATGGACAATGACAGAGTCATATTTGTACTTGTTGTGGAGTGACCCAAGTGCGTGCATTTTCTGGTGGATCCTGGCACCCGACAGGCAGTTGACAGTAAATTTCTCCTTGTTTAGCCTGGTGAGTCACCTATGACTAGAGTTTTGGGTACGTTATGCCTTATGGGCTGTAGTTGAGTGGCACACTGAGTATGTGGGCTATGTGTCATTTGGGTTGTGTTGGGGGGGTGGAGGTTGCTTGCATCTCTGTTTGGGCAGATATTTATTGAGAGCCTCCGTGAATGTAGGCGTGTGTTTTGTGCTTCGGTGTGTGTGTTTTGGTGGTGTAGGTTTTGAGGGACTATGATGTGTGGTGTGGTGCAAGTGTTTACCTTCTCCTCATGACTGTCTAGTCCAGTCTTCGGTGAAGAGAGCTTTGCTTCCAGTTTGACTATATAAGTGCACATATCTCACAGGTTGTAGTGTTGGGTGGTATGAGGAGAGAGGGTTTTCTGTGTAGATCAGGCAATTGCTGCATTGCTCCAAGATGCCCAGATTCATCAGGTAGACAGGAGAAAACACTGGGAGCTGACCTTTAGCTGGATGCCTGGATAAGTGCTTATTTATTAAGTACTAAAAACTGTTTTCCTCTAGACAAGTGAGGAAAGTTGAGTGCTGTAGTAATTTGTAGCTTATTTAGTGCTTACGAGTTCTGAACAAGTGCTGAGCTCAAAGAAACAGATTTAAATGCTAAAACTAAAAAGCTGTAAACTAAAAAGCTGGCTAGTTGCAAGGAAAAATTTGAAGAACAAGACTTTATGGCGCCAGGAATAGTTTAACCCTAGTTAAGCGGGGGGGGGGGCGCTCAGGGGCTTACAAACAGTCCTGGATACAGCAAATCTATATCTGGACTAGACTTGTTACAGGAAAGGGGGGAAACAAGCTTAGACTTTTTTTTTTCAGTAAAGTGGAAATGGAGAAAGCTGGAACAGAAGTTAATTCAAGGTTAAGAATCTGAGTGGGTTGGCCTTCACAAATGTTCTCTATTAGATTGAATGAACTAATGACACTAGACTGGGAGGAGTGTCACAGATCAAATATACAGTATTGGTGGGCAAAAGCAAAGCCACCAAGTATAAGGACACCACAACACTAGGGAGGCTGGGTGGGAAACTACAGCTCCTAGCTGTAGCCACTAAATGAAAGTTTTAAACAGATCAAGGAGCAAGCAGACTCTATTGAATGCTTTTAACTGCAAACCGACTAGACTAGAACACAGAAACCTCAAAAAATCAAAAATGCACAGAAAAGCTCAGATAAAGCCCTCACAAACAGAAAATATAACTTTCAGTGTGAAAAAGCAGTTTACAGTTAAGTAATTCAGTAAACATGCAATTAGAGTAAAGAAACAGTATCTAGCAATGAAAAATACAGTTAAAACAGTACATAAATGCAGTGAAACAGTAAAAAAAAAAAAAGCTTTATAACAGTGCAAAATGTAGTAAATTAACTGTATAGCACAATTGTAAGCGTTTCAGCAGTGAGTTCAATTAAATAAGTGTAAGACGTAACTTATCCTGCTCTTGGAATCTTAAGGAGTTTCTGCTTAGTTTCAGTAATGAATTACCATCCACAGTCTGATAAATACAAGCACAACCTTTTCCAGAGACAAGGTTTATATACCAGTAAGGATGGAAGAGTTAGAAGATCAAATTACTACTCAATCCTATTAGCTCCTGCTATTACCCAATTACTCATACTGCAGAAGGTCAGGAGACCCTGTTACTCTCAATAATAATGAAGACCGACAATCAGCAGAAAATGGCTGGCAGAAACACAGGAAACTCAAACAAAACTACCAGGCCTGGACAGCAGCAGGCCTCTATCAAGATTATGCCACCTGAACAGAACATAGAAAGAACACTCACAAAGAGAAAATACAAGTCTCAATATGAAAAAGCAGTTTACAATTTAGTAATTAAATAAAAATGCAATTATAGTAATGCACACTATTACAGCTCCTAGTTGTAGCCACTAAATTATAGTTTTAAACAGATCAAGGAGCAAGCAGACTCTAGAGAATGCTTTTAACTGCAAACAAGCTATAGAACACAGAAACTTCAAAAAAATAAAAAATGCGCAGAAAAGCTCGGATAGAGCACTCACAAACAGAAAATAAAACTCTCTGTATGAAAAAGCAGTTTACAGGTAAGTAATTGAGTAAACATGCAATTAGAGTAATGAAACAATATCTAGCAATGAAAAATACAGGTAAAACAGTATAAAGCAGTACATAAATGCAGTGAAACAGTAAAAAAAAGCTTTATAACACTGCAAAATGTAGTAAATTAACTGTATAGCACAATTATAAGCGTTTCAGAAGTGTAGTTCAATGAAATAAGTGTAAGAAACAAATTGTCGCAAAAAACTCTTTATAAATGACCCTATTAAACAAATCTGCTACCAGAAATTTTGGAAATTGATTTTTGACCTCATTCAGGGCGAATGATTTAATGTGTAATTAATTGAAATGTGTTGATGTAAGTCAATTAGATCTGAGGTCCCCCACTATTCTGGCCCAAGCATCTAGGATGTTACTAAAAATACTGGACATTTTTTTTTATGGTTTGCAGTAGCATTTTATGTATATATTTGTACATATGTTTATTGTATGTTTTGAGGCGTAGATATTGCTTTATGAATGACTTGTGCTTGTATTGCACCTGAATTTTTTCTGTGACTTCATATGCTTGTGGTATCTTCTGATACCCCTCATTTAAAATAAATAAAATACTACTGGAGAAAAAAAAAACAAAAGGCACGTGTACAGCCCTGTTTATACTGTTGCCCGAATAGGCTGGTTTAAAATTAAACAATACATGTATTTTCCACACATACTTCTAAGTGTATAAAAGCTGATATTTTTAATACTGTAAATTATTTCTGATTTTTTTATTTTTATTTTTTTTTGTTGGTGTTACTGAGGATCGCTTGTCTGTGATGAATAAAGGCTTGTTGTTTTGGAACACTACCTGGGTTTCATGATTTTTGGAAATTATTGTGACTGAGCTCATCAACAAAGTTTTAAGACTACTAGTATTTTTTTAAGGGATGCCAGCACCAGTTTGCTCATTGGTCCACAGGGCATCGAAGGCAGATGGAATTAATATTTCCAGCAGCTTCTGAATGAAGAAAAGGCCACAGAAGCTGTACTACCCCATACACTACCTACAATGAAAGACGTCAGGGAAGACAACAGGCTCAGATGAGGTCAAATCAGATGTGACAAGGTTGAGTGAGAGAGCAGAAATGGCTCTGGAGGGTACTCATAGCAGTTAGATAGAAAGGCATATCCGAGGTGACTGGAGAATATGCATACTAGTACCAGTGTACAAGAACAAAGGGGGCATTCACAACTGTGGGTAGTACAGAGAATCAAAACTCCAGTCACACTGTGTGAAAGTTCTGGAGAGTGTGAATGATAAATGAATACACAGAGCTGTAGAAAGTAATATGGGAGATGAGTGGTTTGGATTCAGATCAGGTTGCAGGACAACCAACCTGATGTTTTCAGTGAGACAGATAGCTGAGAAGAAACTAGAGATTAAGGAACGTCCACTTTGACTTTTTGACTTGTAGAAGGCATATGACAAGGTCCAAAGAAATTTAATTTGGCAGTCCATAGTGGTATGAAGTCCAAGAAACAGTAGAATTAGTGCAAGCTATGTACAAGGATCCAGTGACACAAGTACAAACAATGTTTAGACTCACAGCTGGGTTTCCGGTGGGACTGGGTGTGCATCATGGTTCATCTCTGAGCCCACTGCTGGTCATACTAATAGATCGGCTGCATTAGCAAACATGTAGGAGGGAAAAGAGCAGCAGAGTTGCTGTATGCAGATGATGTGGCATTACTGGCAGAAGTTGAACAAGAACTTTATTTAGCAAAGGATAGGAGAATGGAATGGAAAACTGAAGGCAAATGGAATGAAACTGTGTTCAGATAAGACAGTTGTAATGGCAGTAAATTAGGGAAATCAGAAGAAGCTGAGAATTGAAATCGAAGAAAAAACTTTGACAGGTTAATAGCTTCAAGTATCTGGGAGGGGTGGTCAAGAAGAAGGGAAGTCTGAATGAGGAGGACAAAGCTAGAATCAGAACAGCTGTAGCCAACTGGCACAGAGTGTCAGGACTAGTGTGTAATAGGAGTGCCACAGAAGCAACATGTACAAAACAGTTATGCAACTAGTACTACTGTATGGTTCATAAACCTGGCAGTAAAGGCAGAGCAGCTGAGGAAGCTAGAGGTGATGGATTGAAGTATATGAGATGGGTAGTAAGATGCACAGTATGGAATAGAAGAAATGAGGACATCCGTGCAGAAACCAAAGGAGCTCCAGTTGCAGAAAAGGTCAAAGAGAACAGATTACGGTGGTTCAGGCACATGTGCAGAAAAGCAGAAGACAGTCTGGTGAAGATAATTTGGAATAGTCAGGAAGAAGGCATGAGGAAACAAGGGTATCGAGCAAAGAGTTGGATGTATTGTGAGAGAGAAGACTTAAGACCAAAAGGCATGACTGTTGAAGGAGGTAGGAGATAGGCATTGAACCAAGAGAGAGATGGCAACAGCTGACACATCACCCTAACCCTGTATAGAAAATGTGGGGAAAAGGGGGGGTGATGATGATGATGACTGTAAAAAGTCTCCTGCACAGACAAGACTATGATGTGGATGAAGTCAGTTTGGCAGCTTGAGAGAAAAGTATGCATAGAGAGATTAGGAGTGTGGGGTACTGTCGGCACATTTGGAGGCTGTTACCTGGGTTGCAGCCCCAGGCAGAAACATTAAGACTGAATTTCCCCATGTGTTAACTATACTGGGATGTGTTCCATATAGCCGTACAACTGTCCATGATGGACAGGGAGTGGTACAATGAATGCCATGTCATGATAGATACCTTTTCTATTCTGCTTGGTACATCTCGTTTTCATCTTTAATTTTCCTTTCAGTACTGTGTGAGCTCCAAGACCAACTGAAATTTCCCTTCTTACTGGCAGCTGCTAATGTGTCCTATTATTGGACAGCTGCATCTTGGTTATATACACTGACTTCTCATAACTGTTTCAGGTTTCTCAGTGTCCCCCCTGCAGATTTTGTCTTGAGCCAAAATTGAGAAATGATGGACACTTTGCAGTGTTCATAACTAACAGAAGAGAGGTCAAGTCTTGCCTCACTTTAAATGGAGTACTGTGAGTATGGACTCCTCATCTGTGGCTATCACCTGAAAATGTGGCCATAAATCAGACTCTTCTGGCAACAGTGCTTTGCCCCAGGAGCTGAAATGCTGCACACCCTCTGTCTGTAATGCATTGCTAGTCAAAGTGTAAAGGGTCTACTACTGTGTCTGTCACTTAATTTGTCAGATAAAATGAAACATTGTCAACACCCCCATTAAGTCCATCTAGTGTGGCTAAAAATGGAAGCCAGTATACAGCCACTAAACTTCTGGTTAACATTATCTGAGCAAAGAAAACAAAGGTATTCCAGAAAGCTTGAGTCTGGTCGAATATCCCACCTGTGATTCAAAGGGTGACAGGTCTAACAAAAGCAGAGTTCAAAAGATTAGTAGCAGGTAAAATCAGTTTAGTTAGCAGATCTTTGAGACTGCCTCTGATGCCCTCCCTGTGAAAGGAATAAGGGCACCTTGTTGAACTTCAAGTAGTTTATTAAGTTAAATAAGTAGATGGACGAGTGTTCTTCTTCTAATACATTGCATTCAGCAGATCATTTATTTAAAACCAGTTACAGACAATGGTGGGAGGGCCCTGGGGAGTTGATTGGAGGAAAATATGGGAGATGGAGAAACAAGGAGCCAATCCCAAAGCTTAGAGAATAGTCCGTTATTTGAATATTCCAGAAAGAACCATGAAAGTTTACCATCTCAGCGCTTGTTGAACCTCATTCTTAGTTAAAAGGTTTTTATTTTTATTTTAAACAAAAAAATGACAACACGTCATGAACTACCACTGAAGAGCTATATTTAAGAAAACACTTTCAACTGGGTTTCATCAGTACCATCTGTTTGAGTGGTTTGTAGAATGGCTTTGCAGTGTGATCACTGAAAATGCCTGCTTTTATGAGGCTATCAATAGACTTTAATAGCCTGTCTTGTATCACATATTGTATAAGAGACCGTCTTTGTGCTGCTCATGTTCCTTGAAGCACACTATGAAAGCTTTATTACAGAAATTTTTCCAGTCTGACCCGTCCTTATCAATACTTGTATCACATGTAATATGAAAGGTTGTGCCCACTTTTACAGGGCTAATATCTCCTGAAGCACATTATGAAAGACTGATGATCTGTTTAGCAAAAAGGATTTTAGTGCCTGTTTATAAGAGGCTCATATACATGACTGTTATGACCAGTCCCCGATGTTCATCGTGTTTCACTGTTGCAGTCATTACACTTGGGTTATCCTGCTGGCAGGCTACCCGCAGTCGGCCTGAATTCCAAAGTCTTGGTCTGGCATCTGTTGCTGTCACCTCTTCCATGACGTCAGTGCGCCAGGGGTATATAAGATGCAGCCAATGCCATTTTCTTCAGTCTTTCTTGCCATGTGGTGCCCGAAGCAAAAGCAGTTCGCAAGTGCCAGTCAGCCGACTCTTGAGATTTTCGAAATTGAATTTCAGATCCGAAGTCTTAAATAGCAAGTACCCCATTGGGGAAACTTTTTCTTGCTCAAGACCAATGTCAGTAAAAGTTAACAATTGTATTTCTTGTGGGAAGCAAATACCTCATAAGGATTTTCATTCGTACTGTATTCCTTGCCTACGCCCTGACCACGACGTTGCTAGTTGTCGGTTTTGTGCTAGATTCAACCAACTCACTATTAAGCATTGGTTCAATTTTGCTTTACATTACTTTGGCCGAAGGTTTAACAATATAATGCCGTCGGAACAACCAATGACTGGAGTTCATAAAAAGCGCAAGGACAAAGAAAGACAGGCATCTGAGGTCCAAAACCGATGACGAAGCCTCTTCTAGGCCAGTCGCCGGTTTTCAGTGAGGCGCTTTTGCAGCCCCTGACACCCGCTACCTCAGAGCCACAGGCCGCCTCCGACTCCCATGTGGAGACAGCTAGGCCTTTGGAAACTCAAGGTATTGGGCCTATGGAAACAATTCCCTCAGATGGGTCTGGAGCCGCTGAGCAGGCATTGGCTTCTGAGGGTGTTTTCAGACCTACACAGCTTACTATCAAGACCACTTCAGCAGCTAAGGCAAAGTCTAAAACACCTTTAAAGACAAACAAGTACAGCATTCTCCTGGACAGTCATCCATGCCAAAGAAACAGATGCTCAAAATGGCCGAGGACCTAATTACTTTGATCAGAGGTTCCCATCCCCCTCCTGATAAAAGGCCTAGGCAAGACACTGATTACGACTCCTCTGACCAGGTTTCTATTTCTTCTGATTCCTCTTCAGAACAAGGATATTCTCTTCCTCCCTATGAGGACTCTGATGCTGAATACTCTATCCCTTCAGCCTCTACTCCTGAGGACTACTCTTTTGGGGAAACCCTGCACACCATGAGGCAACATTTTCATTGGGAGAGCCAGGATTATTCAGAATCCAAGAAAAGGCTCAGAGACTTTCGGCTCAGAGACTTTCTTTTTTTGCCTCAGCACAGGCCGCTTGCTATCCCCCCTGTGCTAGATATTGTTGATGTTTTTTCTGAATCCAGTTTGACTCTGATTCTTTGCCCCCTGCACCAGTTAAGCCAGATAGGTACTACAGGGTTCCAGATTCTCATAAATTTCTTTATAAAAACCATGCTGCTGATTCTGAAACTATTTCTCAGGGTCCCAAAGGGGTCAAGGCTTCCACTGCAAAAAAACCCTGTTCCCTCTGATAGGGATTCTAGAGCACTGGACAGATGGGGGAAGAAAGATTACACCTCTGCTACTTTGGCTGTAAGGGCTTTAAACTGCCAGTTTCACATGCTTAAATATCAACAATACCATATGTCTCTGCTAAAACAAAAAATGCTTATAAGCCCTGAATGTCTTGAGAACAAGGAAATGCAGGATTTATTGCATGCAGCTGAAAAAGTGGGGAAGCATACTTTGCAATGTGGTTTTGATTCATTAGAGGCTTCTTGTAGAGCCGCAGTTACAGGTTCTGTCATTCGAAGGCATGCTTGGTTAAAAGAACAGAGTTTACCTGATCATGTTAAAGCAAAATTATTGGATGCTCCATTACAGCATGATACTTTGCTTGGTGTTGAGGCAGAAGAGGTGTTAAAGAAAATGGAGGATAAAGCAAAATCAATGCAGACAGTAAAGGATTTCTTACAGGTTCAGCCACCTACATTTAGCAGGAACTGGCCTTCTAAGAATTGGTCCTTTCCAGTGTCAGACAGGCCACAAAGAGGCAGATACAGATGCCCAAGAGACAGATCTCAGCCCCAAGGCTCCTACAGACTTGGACAATGGGGTGCTTCAGCCCCCAAAGGCAGAGAAGACAAATAACAGCCTTATAGGAAACAGTCCCAATGACTTTCCTCTACAAATACCAAGCACTTACCTTTTGGCAGCACCCTTAGGGGGAAAACTAGCACTTTTCTCACAAAACTGGCACATGATCACTCAGGACAAATGAGTTCTAAATATTGTTTCTCAGGGTCACAGGTTCCATTTTGACACCCTACCAAGGTCAAAAGGTATGCCAGATCTGCCACACAATCAATGGGCAGAGGCACAAAAACAAATTACTGTTCTCATGGACATGAGGGCTATTCAAAAAGTACCACAGCAAGAGCAGGGGCAAGGATTTTACTCAAGACTTTTCTTGGTACTCAGAAAGGGCAAAGCATGGAGACCTGTCTATTCTAAATACTTTCCTGGACGTTCCAAAATTCAAAATGTTGACACTGCAGCAACTTATACCCATGCTGGGCAAGAAGGCTTGGCTAGTTACATTGGACTTCAAAGAGGCATACCTGCATGTCCCAGAGAATCTTGCAGAAGATACCTCAGATTCATAGCTGGCTCAATGCATTACCAATTCTCTGCACTGCCCTTTGGCTTATCTACTGCACCCAGGGTCTAAACAAAATGCCTGGCACCAGTAATTGCTTTTTGCAGACAAAAAGGAATTCAGATATATCCCTACTTGGACGACTGCCTTATTCAAGCAGAGAGCAAGGACATTCTACTAAAGCATCTGGCGTTTGTAAAAAGATTACTAATCTGCCTAGGGTACACAGTAAACAAAAAGAAATCAAAACTAGTGCCCTCTCAAGAGATAATATTCCTGGGTGCAAGCTTAAATACAACTGCCCAGATGGCTTATCGCAAGCCAGATAAGCAAAGGCAACTGGCTCATTACTTTTAGATGATGGCAACAAAGACCCAGCTACCTGCAAGAAAAATTCTGCAGGCTTTGCGCTTCATGGCATCCTGCATTTTAATTCCATATGCAAGACTGCATATGGGGAAGCTACAATGGTATCTAAAAAGTGTTTGGACTCAACATTGCCACAGTCTGGAAACAATAATAACTCTTATTCCCTGCCTGCAACAGGAGTTTCCATGGTGGACACTGGCCTGTCACTACAACAAGAGACAGCCTTTCACTTTACCCACACCCAGGCAAACGCGAACAACAGATGCATTGGATTATGCCTGGGGGGCACACATGGCAGGAAAATGTATTCAAGGCATGTGGCCCGTGAACCAAATGCATCTTCATATCAATCAAAAAGAAATGCTAGCTGTACAGAATGCCCTGACAGCCTTCAAGGATCTGCTACATCCAGGACAACTACTGCTAAAGACAGGCAATACTACAGTTATGTGGTACATAAACAAGCAAGGGGGCACACACTCCTACCCCCTCTGCAGGCAAGCCATGACTTTGTGGAACACAGCACTGACCTGTCAAGTATATCTGCAGGCACAATTCCTGCCAGGAAAGAAAAATACTCTGGCAGACAAACTAAGCAGAATCCTCATGACCCTCACAAGTGGAAACTAGATCCACAGGTCTTCAGCATGATAACAAGGAAATGGGGATGCCCAGACATAGATCTCTTTGCCTCCCCTCACAACTGCCAACTACAGAGATTCTGCACAAGGACTTATCACTCTTAAGCATGGAAAGTGGATGCTCTATCATTCAGCTGGAAAACCCTAACAGTTTATGCCTTTCCTCCACTGCCTCTCCTACCCAAGATACTCCTAAAAGTCAGACAAGAGAAGCCAAAAATGATTCTGATTGCCCCAGACTGGCCACGCCAGTACTGGTACCCAATCCTAAATAACTTGTCTCAAGGCCCTGCCTGGATTTACCACAAATTCCTCACCTTCTGACTCTGCAAAACAGATCCTGCACAGCCAACTCAGAACCTTAAATCTAGCTGCATGGCAAATAATGTAGCCACTCAGAACACACACCTCTCTAAAGCTGTTATGGATGTCATTTTGGAAGCCAGGAGGCCCAGCACCAAGAAATCTTATGCAGAAAAATGGAAGAGATTCTGTGCTTGGAACCAGGCACAAGGACTTGATCCACTTGTTCCAAATATTCCTCAGATTTTACAATACCTAACTGAGATGTTGGACAAAGGCTTATCCTTTTCATCAATTAAGATCCATGCCTCTGCCAT